>NC_056737.1:318358685-318608685 GCF_019279795.1 Protopterus annectens | reverse complement strand
AGCGAATATTGCTTCAGGTTCAGTTAAAATAAATATGTTCACTTAAGTGAATCAGTCGGTGCTATTTCATGTTGCGATACTTAGAAGACCGAAGCTACCTGCTGAGTATTTTTAAATGCATGAGGAAAGAAACTGGTCACTGCAGTGAACAGCTGTAATGATATAATGTGATTATAAACATATGCTGCTGTTTTAGACATCCTTTAGAGCACCTGCAGTACAGATGGTAGCCATTATTTATCTTATTACTCTCCTATACAGTATCCAGTAATTGATGAGATAGTTACTGCATTAAATCTTTATGATTTGTATTACTGTGCTTTATATTCAGCACTGAACTAAATAAATGTTTGTTTTTTGAATAAATGGCTTGTATCTTTTTCTGGTGTCTTGCAGATTTACTGCCAAGTTGTACATAAATAAGTACTGCTTAGTAAAGCAATGGCACTTTTTTATGAGCAAGACTAAGATGTACTCAGAGAAGAAGCATATCTTTGAATAATTTCATTTCCTCATAATGTAGACTCTCTGTAAAATATAAATATTGCAAATAGATAAACTATTGTAAAAACAAGAGACTGCGATGTAGTCCACAAAAAGTGTAACACATTTACATTTCTCATGGATATCAAATGAAAAGAAAAAAGACAAACAACATGACCTTGAAAATAACGATTATTAATATGTAACTGTTAACGGTTAATCCTTCAAGATAAGCATGACAGTTAAATATAAGCATGGGCCTAAAGGTACTTAAGCCTCAGAAGCAGAACATCTATTACAGACCCTTACATTAGCAGAAATGGCATTAATACAGCAAATACTCTTCATCTCACTCATGGTTGCAGCCACACTGTCACAGTGTCCTGCAGCAAATGACCTAAAAGATGCAGAAGGAGTGAAGCTCTGTGCAAGAATGTTTGAACACAGCCATTACTATAATGACCAGTCCTGTGGTGGGGATCAGTTAGACATACGAAATGGAGACGATATGCCCTACGTGCCCAAAGGATGGAATAACAAGGTCTCCTCTTTGGTGGTATCCACTCGCTGTGAACTAAGAGTCTGGTCCAAATCTCCAAAAGGAGGAAATAATCGCAAATTCACCAGCGGCATATACTACCAGTTAAAGGATTACAGCCTAGGTCTCTTCGGCAACTGGAATGATGCTATCTCCTCCTACTTCTGTTCATGTACATGAAGGGACAATTAGATGTTTGTACCTACAAATAAGCAAGACAAGATGCCCAACTCATGGACAGAAAATAAATCTTTTCATTGACTTAAACTATATAAAAAAAGATTGATTACAGAAATTATAAGACTTCAGGCAACAAAACGAAGACAGTAGAAATGAGACTTTTTATACTAGTGATATACACCCACATATTTTTTGTGCTAACAGAAGATTGTTTCCTTGATGTCCTAATATAAAAATTATCAAGAAAGTTTCTGTTTCAGATGTCATGATAGCTGCAAGATCTAGGAAAAACAGTTGCCTCACTAGTAATCATTGCTTATGTTTCACAGCTGCATTTTCCAGAATTTTAACTAAAGCCTTTTTGGTTATCTGTACCTAAAACATTTTTCACTTGTTTCTCTAGAATAGCTTTACTGTGAATGCCAAAAAAGCTGCATGTTTATGACAATCTGATAGACTGTCTTCATCTGTTTTGTCGCTAGAAGAGTCACATGAAAAGATACCTTTTCTCATTAAGAAAATGTAATTATAAAATAAAATAGTGAGTAAAAGCATTGATTGAGTTCTGTGCTTCTTATAAAAATACATTAAAGTCTCCCACAAGTTCACTTTTTCACAGAAAAATGCATTTCTCGGATTGGTTTTACACAAAACAGTAGTAGCAGCACTTTTTCAGTGTGCAAAACATGACTTGGCTTAATGGAATGTAAGATTCTAAACTTACCTTCAATTATCATAATTAAGATTCACTGTGTAGTATGTTAGCTGTCTTACTGCATGACTCTCAACTGTCCTTGCTTTTGACTAAAATTTTAGCTCTGTTCCTCATAATCCCCCCTAAAACTGGTGGCTTTTGGAAAAAAGGTGATGAATTGCATGTTGTAAGTAATAACAGTAATTAGAGATATAGACTTAATTTAGTTCAGAAAATAGAGTAATTCACAGTCTCTTATTGTGTTAGTGTTAATAGTACTATGACAGGTAATATTTTAAAAGAGTCCCTAACTGTCCCTGATTATTTCTGGATTTGCCTCTGATTCATCATATTTGTCACTGATTGGTTGAGAACTATGTCTAATTCTTCCATGTCATGTTGAAGATATTTTAATTACTGTATCACAGTTTTCTATAATATTTAGAGGAAACATACAAAAAACATTTTACTAACATAGAAGGACACTTGGATGTTTGTTATTTTCATCAAGACACTAATGTCCAAATGAAAACTTTTCTGCAAAAATCAGAATAAGTGGTAACCCTATGATGTTAGAGCCTGACGTTAAATACATTACAGTGTGGATCTCAGTACAGTGGACACACACACACACACACACACACACACACCTGTTTTCAGGTAATAGCAAGGAAAAATTCCTAAATAAGGCTACAAAATGACAGATATTTAAACAGTACAGCACAGCATAAATAAATGGTCAGACAAACAGGGTAAACTCTATGCAGAGGTTAACCGATAAGAGCCTTGTAAGTCATACATGACTTACGCAATTTCTAATATTTTTACATTAATGAAACTTGAACTACACGCAGCCCATAATTTACAAGAAAATGGCATTTTATAATTGTAATATAGCTAAAAGTAAACAAACAGAAAACTTCTTTAAATACACCCACACATATCCCTAAGTAGATTTTATATATCTGCATCAGTACATATTTATACTCTGTGTGTGTGTGTGTGTGTGTGTGTGTGTGTGTGTGTGTGTGTGTGTGTGTGTGTGTGTGTGTGTGTGTGTATGTGTGTGTCTGTAGTTGTGAGTTGAAAGCAGGCACCCACATCTGCAAATATTGTATTTGGTATACTACATTAGCCTTAGAGTAGAAGAGGTACATCTTGGAAATAAATAATTGATTGTTAAATGTATTCCATCCTGGCAGAACTTGTACTGGCAACCTAGTTACACAATACCTAGGGCTGGTGAACCAAAACAGCACACCAAGGTATGCCAGTGCTGACGGAGCAGGGGTGGGGTAAAGATTTGGATCTGCAATACAGTTATTCTTTTTTTTTCAAGAGATCTCTAGGTACAGTACACACTAGTACAGACTTTTTTGCAAATAATTTCCTTGCATTAAACAGAAGTATACATATTTTAATCCTACATTTTGTCACAGACAGTAGCACCAACATTACAGCTCAAGTAATAATGCCTGACTTTTAATGAATTTTGCTTCCATTTATGTCTTCCTGAACTGTAAATTTCTTTTCATCTATGTGTGTGTGTGTGGGGGGGGGGTGTTGAAGTACACCTTGGCAGCCCTGTCATAAATATGCCTTCATGGTAATTGTGCCTGAATCCTTCATGGTAACATCACTGTCAGCCTCTTATGAATGATGGATAAAAAGGGTTCCTTTATGTGAGAACACATGATTCCTTGGTCTCTTCCTCCCACAATAAGCAGCTGTATCAGGACCCCATAAAAACCCTATGATTCTGCCCCTACATAAAGTAATTATGTCTGCAGGACCACAATGAGAAGGGATTAAGGAGAGCAATGCCTGATATGTGTTTTGCTGCAGCTGATAAAACTGCAGTGAGGGCACCCTAAAGAACAACTATAAGTCTCAGGCTTTGTTGCAGTCTGATCTCATGTCTCTCCTTTGCACATGGATGTCTACAGTCTTCAGGGAGGTGCATCCCCTATCAGTGACCCTACAGTGAGTTGCTATAGTAACAATGCACCTCCCTCACCCACACATGACCCTACACTGAGCTGCTATGATAACAGTACATGTGTTCTCACATAAAGCTTAAAACCTCAGCTTTGGCCGGCTAAGGTCTAGCTGTATTCAACTGGACATGTAAGAGAATTTAAGTACCTTTTATCTGCACTTTTCTCAAATAATACAGCATTTTAATTGATTTATTTGTATTGCGTTGAATATTAACTGAACTGGACGTTTTGACTGTTTTTTCAGTTAGTGCTTGCTAGAATTTTATTGCCTGTTAGTAATTGCAGGCGGGGGTAGTCTCATTCATTGATATCCTGTCACTGCCTATTTAAGTGGTACATTTTGAAATATTTTCTGCTTAAAACCTCAGCTTTGGCGGGCTAAGATCTAGCTGTATTCAACTGGACATATAAGAGAATTTAAGTACCTTTTATCTGCACTTTTTTCAAATAATACAACATTTTAATTGATTTATTTGTGTTGCATTGAATATTAACCAACCTGGAAGTTTTGACTCTGTTTTTTCAGTTAGTGCTTGCTAAAATTTTATTGCCTGTTAGTAATTTCAGGCCGGGGTAGTCTCATTCATTGATATCCTGTCGCTGCCTATTTAAGTGGTACATTTTGTAATATTTACTGCTTAAAACCTCAGCTTTGGCTGGCTAAAATCTAGCTGTATTCAACTGGACGTATAAGAGAATTTAAGTTCCTTTTATCTGCACTTTTTTCAAATAATACAGCATTTTAATTGATTTATTTGTGTTGCATTGAATATTAACTGAACTGGAAGTTTTGACTCTGTTTTTTCAGTTAGTTCCTCACCCACCCTCCCTGTTTTTGTTTAGGTGTTAATCTTGGTAGCTTTGAAACTGCCCGCCCCTCTTGTAAATTTGTGTTTGGATACTCCTTCTGGGGCCATCTCATTTGCTGACTCAACTGAGTGCAGTGAGATCATATTCTGATTTCAGGCACTCCTACTGTGTACAAAGAGAGCATCTGGGAAAGATGCCTGCCTTTCCTGTAAGTGGTCTAGACTGTTTGCAGGCTTCTGAGCCCCCACGCCTTTCTGTGTTGGAGGGAAGCCTTCTAGCTTAATTTTGTTTCTTAGAACTAGCCGGTTTTCTAGTTTCAGCACTCAAATCTGTTTCTTTGAACTCAACACTTGTTTAGAACTCATTGTAAGCACTAAATAAGCTACAAATTACTACAACACTCAACTTTCCTCACTTGTCTAGAGGAAAGCAGTTTTTAATACTTAATAAATAAGCACCTATCCAGGCATGTCTAAGGGTCAGCTCCCAGTGATTTCTCCTGTCTACCTGATGAATCTGGGCATCTTGGGGCAATGCAGCAATTGCCTCATGTACACAGACAACCCTCTCCTCCTACCACCCAACACTGCAACCTGTGAGAGATGCACTTATATAGCCAAACTGGAAGCAATGCTCTCTTCACCCAAGACTGGACTAGACAGTCAAGAGGAGAAGGTAAACACTTGCACCACACCACACTCATCACATAGTCTCTCAAAACCTACACCACCAAAACACACACATAGAAACATAATACACACACCTACATTCACAGAGGCTCTCAATAAAATCCTGCCCAAGCATCAGGGACATCCAAAACAGAAATGCAAGCAAACTCCACCCCCCAACACAACCCAAATGACACATAGCCCACAAACTCAGTGTGCCACTCAACCACAGCCCATAAGGCATAACAACGTACCCAACACTCTAGTCATAGGTGACTTTATAGTCAGGCACACTGATGTTCCACTCACCAGGCTAAACAAGGAGAATGTTACTGTCAGCTGCCTGTCAGGTGCCAGGATCAGCCACATAATGCACGCACTCAGGTCACTCCACAACAAGTACAAATATGACACTGTCATTGTCCATGTTGGTGTGAATGACCTGAGACGTACCTCCCTGGACTACATGAAAAGAGACATGGATGAGCTCTCCAATCTTGTAGCCCAGGCAGGTATGACCCTAGCCCTGAGTAGCATCCTGCCATCACCCAGAATTATACTACAGTACAAGGACAAAATGATTGACTTCAAAAATTGGCTAAACTTCTGATGTCATTCTAAGGTGATCCAGTATTTGTCTGCCTGGAACAACATGATCGACAGACCACGATGCTTTGCCAGAGATGGCCTGCACCTGTCACCCTTGGAATTCTGGATACTGGCTAAGGCTCTTGCCACCCCTATAGTGCCTTTTTTAGGCAAGGCTCAAATGACAAATTTACCACCTTAACAGGTGCAAGCAAGCAAAATCTGAGGGTAATGCTACTCAATGCTAGAAGTCTAAACTTCAAAATGCACTCACTCAAGGTACTCCTTAAAATGGAGAACATCAACATCTGTGCAGTGACAGAGACCTGGTTCAAAGCTCCAGAGAGCACCCCTGCATTACCAGGCTATAATTCATACCACATCTTTCGGCCACCTAACCCGGAACAAAGTACTAAAGGTGGAGGCGTGTCCATATTCATTAAGGATATCCACACCTCCAGGCTAGTTGCACAGCATAATGCATCCGAGATTATCCAAGTGCAACTAACTCTGGGCAAGACCGCAATCCAAATTGTAGCTTGCTACAGACCCCCCACCATGCCCCAGGATTCCCACTCCTCATTTTTTGATACACTGGAAAGTATTAGGGTACAACCCAACACCCTAGTAATGGGCAATTTCAACTACCCCACCATTAACTGGGAAAACTACTCATGTACCAACTCTTTTGCTCAACCTTTTCTGGAATTCATAAATTCCAATGCCTTGGATCAACTTATTCATACCCCCACCAGGGGCAGCAATATCCTAGACCTGGTCATTACCAACATGGGTAACCGGTGTTCCACACCAGAGGTCAATTTCTTGTTGATCAGATCCGACTACAAGCTAATCACCCTAGACATCCACATCTGCCCCCACCCCCAGTTAGGGAAACCACTGTAAAAAACTTCTCCAAAGCCAACTTCACACTTCTTAAGACAGAAGTGGCAAACTTCATGACACCCATGCAGATGGACAATAGAGGTAAGACTGCTGAATCCTACACAAATGCACTTTATAAGCACTTACACGAGTGCATGGATCATGCTATCCCTAATAGAACCAAGATGCTATCCTCCAAAAAAAGGAAGCCAATCTGGTGGTCCTCTGCCATAAACAAACTCTACAATAGAAGAAAGAAACTGTTGCAAAAAGGAGTAAAATCCCATGACTGGAGGAACTCCCTGGTCAACCTCAGTAAGAAGCTGAGATTCCTCATAAAATCCTCCAAAGCTAGTTACAAAAACAAAATTACTACTGACTCTAAAGAGAACCACAAAGCATTCTATAGCTATGTCAAGAATCCCAATGGCAACACTCAGATCTGCTCTGAGTTACAGCACAATGGCACTAAATATACAGAACCAACTGATATTGCCAACATCCTGGCAGATAGGTTCAGTGCTAACTTTACCCCCCTCTCACCCCCTAGAGGGCCCATCTCTATATTGGAAGAATGCAAAGTTCCTGTAATCACAGCTGCACAGGTAAAAAACACACTCTCCAAAGCCAAGAACATAGCATCCATGGGACCTGACAATATCCCAAGCTGCATTCTACATGAACTACAGAATGAACTGGCACCCTACCTAAGTACCATGTTCAGTCATAGCCTCACCTCAGGCTTTGTGCCCACTGAATGGTGCACCATGATGGTTATCCCACTCCACAAAGGGGAGCCATGACAGACCCCGGGAACTACCACCCCATTCGCCTGATGAGCCTGGTCTGCAAGGCCATGGAACGTTTCATCATGGAACTCATAAACAAAGACATTGGTAATCTCCAAACTCTGGACCCTACCCAATTCAGATTTGTAAAAGGCAGATCATGTCTCCTAAACCTGACTGACTTCTTTGAAGCAGTCACCAAAGGCATAGATGAGGGTAAGGTGGTTCACACAGCTTATCTAGATCTCGCCAAGGCTTTCGACACCATCCCCCACTCTGGAATTATAGATAAGCTCACTAAACTAGGTATAAATCCCTATGTCACAAGATGGGTTGCCAACTGGCTCACAGACAGAACCCACACTGTGAAAGTAGCAGACTCCAAATCCAACTTCAGGCCAGTGACAAGTAGAGTACCACAAGTTTCAGTCCTGGGTTCTCTCCTGTTTGATATCTACTTCTCTGAAGTACAGGCTAACACAGAAGGTCTTTGGCTGATAAAGTTTGCAGATCACTGCAAACTAGGAGCCATAATCGAAACTCCTAACGATGTGGACATAGTACAAAAGGGCCTCACTGAGACAGATGCCTGGTGTCAAAGCCATGGCCTGAAGCTCAATGCCAAAAAAGTGTATTGTCATCCCCTTTGGTAAAAACTCTGTACCCATGAACTACCACATAGCTGGTAGTTTACTTAATGCTGAAAATGTGATGAGACCTTGGGACACAGGCGGACAGTAGTCTCTCCTTTGATAATCACATCACCACAGTGGTCAGTAAATCCTTCTATGTGGCTCACCTCATCACAAAAGGTTTCTCATCCAGAAAAAAAGAGGTCACTGTTCCTCTCTACTCATCACTCATTAGACCCATTATAGAGTACAACACCCCTTTTGGTATGTACCTCACAAGACATCCACAACAACTGGAAAGGCCACATAAATACCTCACAAAGAGGATTACTGGCCTCAAACAGATGCCTTATGCAGACCGTCTCAAAAAACTCCAGCTTTACTCCATCACATATCGCCTACTCAGAGGTGATCTCTGCCTAACATACAAAGCTATGTCAAAGCCAGAGCTGTTGGACATGCTCCACTTAAAGAAAATCTCAATCCCTCTGAGCTACATGCTCTAGGGACCTAAACCTTGTCACCACAATAAACAGAACATGCTGGAGGGATAGATTCCTGTCCCAGAGATTTCCCATACTCTGAAACAGACTACCTATCTATGTCAAACAGAGCTCCTCATTAGCACTCTTCAAGAAAAATCTTGATAATTGGATGGGAAATAGGAAATTCACCCCAGGGATCACTTCTGTGGCTCTGCTCGACAGGGGCACAGGAAAATAATTTTCTTGGGTGGCAAACGTCAGGGTACATTTTTGGCTAGGCTTATATAGGCCCTATGGCCAATAGCCTAGTACCTACCTATGAACCTATGAACCTCCCACCAACCTATGACCCTACAATGAGCTGCTGTAGTAGCAGTGCACAGCTACCACCCACCCACAACCCTAACACTAACAATCAATCCACATGAACCAAGATAAAATAAAATAAAATTTAAATAACACCAAACCACACCAAAATAGGTAGCACCAGTGTACGTTTTTATGCACTTTTGACCAACTAGAATGAATGTGAACTTCATCAAAACTAACCAATCAAAGCACAAAATAGGCTTAAATAGATATCTTATTTTGAAATGCCTGCCTTAAAGGGGCTATACCTATGATAAAAAAAAATGTTAGAGATTATGAATATAAGGTTGAAATTAATTCTGTTATAAATATGCTGAAAGATAAAGCATAGAATAAAAAGTTTGCTTGAATATATGTACAGAGTTTAGCAATGTAAAATGGGAATTCATACTATATGTATCTTCACAGTGCCAGAAAAAGCCTAACAAAGCAATATTGGAAAGCAAGTATCACATGCTTTTCTCATGTTTGTAGAACAAATATCTGAACTCAGCAATACGTGATGTTTTTTCAATAGGAACAGAACAAATATTTCCTTTCATACTTCTGTTATTCTGATTGCATGCATTTGTGCATTTCCACATCAGTAGAACTGCTGACAGGACAATAGAAAAGTCTAAAGACATATATTATGTGACTTCCCACAGAAGGCCAAAAAAGATACCAAGAGGAAATAACAAAATCTATGTGCGTGACTAGCACTCTATATAACAATTGTAGTAGTTCAGTTATGTGAGAGATGGACAGAGAGAGGTATTTTGTATAAGTCATCATTCATATCTGTAATGAAGACAAACTTTGTAAATATATGATACAATCTGACAGAAAGAGTATGTGTGGTTTATTATAAAATAAGTTATCTGTAACTGTGCTTATAGCTGCAAAATATATTTCTTTATCAGTGTGCAATTTAAAAGGCTTGGTGCTTTAAACAGATTACAAATGGAGTCATGCAAAGCTCTGTGTCTCTGATTCAGCAGTAAACAGCACAGCAAGACTGTGTGTCTTAAGAAGACTTTGGATCTAGCACAGCATAGAAGAGCGTAAATTAAAATGAAATTTTCAAAAATAATAAAAAAAATCATTATGCAATAAAAAAGCTAGATGCACAGTTCAATAAATACCTGTTTAAGGAAGTTTGAAAAAAAATTAAAAATATATATACAGCATATGTAAATTAATATACAATATTTTTGTTATTATTATTTTATACAGGGCCCTGAGACACTCTGAAAATTTTATAAAATGCAAAAATTTATATACCTGTTAAGAAAGAATATCGACCTAAACACACATAACTCAAAGGGGAAACCCTATAATTTAGCAACTTGTAATTTTAACATTGGCTGTATGGAAATGTGTTCATCAACACCTGGAATATGGGTGTTATATAATTTCATCTGCCAGTAAAACTCCTTGTATTCAAGGTGATCTCCCACACTCCACCCCTCGGGCTCAATTCTAAAATATCAATAATACTAAATAAGGGGGCATGGCCAAGATGAGCACTGAGTAACAGCACTTTCTCTCTGCTCTGTCTTTATAGAATATTTATGACAGTATTTCTGAGTATATCTATCCTAATTTTGTTTTTTAAATATATTTGGATTCTATTAATCATTCTTTAGGATAGTATATAAAAATTCTGGCAATTTTTTTTATTTTTTCCTGTCAAAAAGTACTAGAAAATATTTTGACTTCAGACTACAGGATGAGCTATCCCAAATCAACACTTCAAGAAATAACTAATAAGAAAGAAATTCAGTCACTATTAACTAATATTCAAGAACTGAAATCAAAGATTGATAGAATGGATGTGAAACTGGATAATTTCAAAGAAAAATGTTCCCAGTAAATGGAAATATTACACGAGGACCTTAACCAGCAAAAGAGATAGATTACTGATATAGACTTCACTAAATTATATGGACACTAGAATTTAAGAAGGTGAGCACAATATAGACCTTCCCTTAAAACAAAATACTCTTTCACAAACAAAAAAATGATGATCTAGAGAATAGATCAAGAAGAAATAATATTAGACTTTTTGGTTTGCCTGATAATGTTGAAGAAGGTAATATGGAAACATTCTTAACATATTGGCTCCCTGATGTACTACAGCTTCCTGAAGCTCTCTCATATGGGATAGAAAGAGCACACAGGTCCTTGGCTACTGCAAAAAAAAAGGTAAATCCAATTCTACTAAATCTGTTATAGTGAAGTTTTTATCTTCTCATGACAAGGAGATAGTGTTAAAGACTGCTTGGGCTAAATCTCCTATCAAATATAAAGAAAATGTCATATGCTTTTATAATGATTACGCATCTTCTGTAATTGCCAAAAGAAAGCTGTTTTTGCCAATGCCAAAAGAACTTAAAGAAAGCCCAAATAAAGACACACCTATTATTTCCTGCCAGATTAAAAATATTTCTTCAAGATGGTTCAAAAATATTTGATGACATAGACTCTGCCATTACCTTTGTAAAAACAAAAAACTGCTTGATAAAATAGGGGATATGGAGTGGGCAAATGACAGCCTTAAAAGAAATGTTCATAGTTCCTGAATAGGCTCTGAACATAAAAAGAAGCTCAAAATAAGTGACAAATTAAGCTATTTTACTATGGCTTTTATTTACCAAATTCTTAAAAACTAACCCAGAAGTTGGGGAAGTGGAAATGGTTCAACAGGTGAGTATTTGTTGTTTAAATGTCTTTTTATGGTACATAGTTGTTTTAATGGTATTTTATAGTCTGTTATTATTAAGTCTAGTTATTCTAGTTCAATTTCTATAGCAAGTAAAAGCTATTTATTTATTCATTTATTTATTATTTTTAAATAGTGGTTGTTGTCTGTTATAATAAATGCTCCATATGTTTGTGACTGAAACTTATGGTATTTTGGGGAACTATAGTAGATATGGAGACATATAGATGAGAAAATGAGAGTCTTTGTTGCAATAGAATCTATTTCATTTGTTTTTAACTGTTTGCTGTTTTATTTCCCTGCCTCTCTGTGAAGAGAGACTCTTCATTGATATTGTTGCCATAATGTTGCTTCAATAATTATGTTTCCCATCCCCTGTTCTGCTGTTGGAATGTGGTGTTATTTGTGGTAATAGAAATATAAAATGTTTATTTTCTGTCCCTTTTAGTGACCTGATATGTTTTGAAGTAATTCATTTGATATTTATTTTAAAAATGTAAATATTTATGGAGAGGCTTTAATTTATTTCTTTATTTTTCTTTCTATTTTCCTCTTTGCTGTTGGTTGTGAAGGAATGGAGGATTTTGTATAGAATGATGTGTTTGTGGTGGCCTAGTGGTTTACTGCATTTGGGAGATGGAGTTTGTTACATACATACATACAAATGTTTCAAGCACAGGCATTAAAGCCCTTCTAGCTTGCCAATATGCCAAAACACTTGTTCCCATAATAAATGTCCAGACTGTTCTTAAAAATATCTAAATTAGTACTTGCTTTAATGTAATTTGGTAGTCTGTTCCAAGCATCAGCTACTCTGTCAGAGAACCAATTAGGACACTTCTCATCCCTATAGACTCTTCTACATAGTTTATCTGATGATTCTCTAGTACTTTTTGATAACCCCAAACATTCCCAGAGGTAGTTGCCCTAAATGCCCTATATACCTGAATAAGATCTCTTAAATATCTGCAAGATACACTGTACAAGTTCAGATATTTCAGTCTTTCATAATAACTTAGATTTTCACATCCATGGATGCCCTTAGTATATTTCCACTGTACTCTTTCCAGTTTATTCATGCTTGTTTTCCTATAGTGTTTCCATATTGTTATTCCATACTCAACTTTGGGTCTAACATAACTAACAAACAATGACTTCATTATGTTTGATTTCATAGATTTTTATAAATCTTTTTATACAACCTATAGTTCTATAACTATCATTAGCCAATTGGTTGATATGATCAGAAAAACTCATAGCTGAATCTACCCATATACCCAGGTCCTTAAATGAGTCTACAGTTTCAATCATTGTGTGCTGTAGTAAATATTCACATTTCAGTTTATGTCTCCCAAACCTCATATGCTTAGTTTTTGATGTATTTTTCAACATATTATTCTCCTGTGCCCAAATGGTCAATTTAGTCAAATTATTTTGCAGACATGCCATATCTGTAACACTTGTAATCAGTTTACCCAATTTCAGGTCATCAGCATATAGACTGTAGAACACCTCAGATGAAAAGTAAGGTCTGAAATATACAATCAAAACAAGTAAGGGCCTTGTACAGAGCCTGTGTGATACTTGCCATCTCCTATTTCTAAGCCATGCAGCTATCCATCCTATCAACAATACATCAATACCTAGTTGTATTAATTTATTGATCAGTGTTGTGTGCATAACCCTGTCAAATGCTGAAGTTAAATCTATATAAATCACATTACAGCACAATTTTTCATTCATAGCTGATATTATATTGTTATAGAACATCATGTTACTTGTGGTAATAGATCTATTTTCAACATATGCATGCTGATATATGGTTTCAAGTCCCAGCCTATCCATTTCTGACAATAACTTATTCAGTATTACCTTCTTCATTATTTTTCCACAACATGAAAGTAGACTTAAGGGTCTATATGATTCTGGGTTTGTCCTACTCCCCTTTCCCTTAAAGACAGGTTTAATAAGTGCATGTCTCCAATCTTGAGAAATCTCCCCATATTTATATGACCTAGTGAATAATAGATGTAATGGCAGTGTAAGTTCTTGCTTAAGTGTTCTTAGGTCATTGTTACTTATTCCATCTCCTCCCTGTGCTTTGTTTACATCCAGTTTGCACAGTTTTTTTTCAATATAATCTAATTTGATTTCAGTATCTGGGGTTACCTGGATGTCACTAGGATAACTTACCACCCCTTTTGTGGAGCCAAACTGTTTTGCATAAGATTTTGTAAATATACCTATAATCTGTTGTGTCTGAGAATAAATTTTAGAATCTGCACAGAGTTTATCAATTTGTGTATCTTATGTATCTATAATAAGGTTTCCTATTATGCTCAATATCTTTATAGCAATTTTCTTCAAATTTTTCTTGATCTTGTCTAACACTATGCTTAATCTGTTTGTCCAGCTCGTTTATTTCAGTTTTCAAAGTTGTAGTTTGACCTCTCTTCCATTTCTTATCTTTTTTGTCTCTCACCTTAATCAGGTATCTTGTTCTTATGGAAATATACCCCCCTGATGTTGCATGCCTAGATCCTGATGATAAACATTTTTTGACTTTTTGCACTCAATTTCTCTTTCAAAACTTTCCACATTCCATCTGCAGTTTTTTCACTGAACACCTCATTCCAGTTAGTTTTATATAGTAAGTTTTTTGCTTCCCTATAATCTGTAATTAACCTTCTGTGCATTGGCTTAGATTTCAGTTTGTTGTTTTTTTAACATTTTATATTGCTTTTCTTCCTCCCTTATGTCTTTCTTATTGTTCATTTTATGTTTCCTGGTTTTCCCACGAGCTAATCAACAGTTTTCTCAATGAAAAGCTGTAAATGTATTCCCTCCACAAGCCTGTGCATCTGATCTATTAAACAACCTTGGTTTGTCCTCGCATTGCAGCTGCTACAATGGAGAGCAAGAAAAAAGTGTTGTTTCCATGGAAACATTTATAGACTGAACCTTGTGCTGAGAAGCTTTGTAAAAGCTGAATAATAGTTAGAATAGACGGTTTCTAATGCCATCTACAGCTTAATTGAAAAACTGCACCTAAATAGCATATATAATATTTCTGCTATATTTAAGCATTTATGAATGTTCATAAACAAAGCACTTTTGTCACATTTAACCCTTACATTTTGTACACCTGTCTTCATAATTCTATTGTGGTTGTGTAAATTTTATATTGATTGGTATGACAAGTGTATAGCATACATAGCAATGTTGTTGAAATGAAGGGTTTGGTGTAAATTGGTGTGTCTGTGGTAGTCTAGTGGTTTGCTGGGTTTGAGAGATGGAGTTTCTCGGCTTTGTGCTATTTCATATTGGCTTTTTCCCTTCTGTTGCCTTTTTGTTTTGTCTGATTTTATGTTTCTTGGTCCTGCCATGAGATAATCTATAGCTTACAAAAATAAAAAAAAGAAGAAAATAGCTGCAAAAGTTTTTCCTCATTTGTCTCATGCATCCAAACTGCTGAACGTTTCTGCTGCTTGTTCACACTGTGACTGCCTCAACAGAAAGCAAGAAAAAAGTGTTGTTTCCATGGAGCTGTTTGCGGTCTGAACTTTGTGCTGAGAACCTTCGCAGAGCTAGATAATAGCTTGAATAGACAGTCTCTGATGCCATCTACAGGTCAAATTAATGAACTGCAGCTAAATAACCTGTATAATATAATTGTTATATTAAAAGCATTTATGATGGTGTTTAAGCAGAGCATTTTTGATACATTTATACCCCTGTGTTTCTACACTTTTATTTATAATTCTATTTTTATGTAATTTTAAGCCTCTTTTGATTAGTACAACAAACATAAGGCATATATAGCAACACCATTAAAGTATTTATGAAAGAAGAAAGGAAAAAGAAAGGAAATGAATATATATAAAGCTTTTCATGACACCTAAGCAGAAATTAATATTCTTTTACAAGACACAAAAATCAGAAATAAGAATAATTCTAGTACAGATAGAAAATAAATAAATAATGATTGAAACATAATATATTATATATGAATATAGCTTAATACATACAGTATAGTCTCAGATGCAGATGGTTACCATATAAACTAGTATTTTGATATATTCTGACAAATCTAGAAGTTATTTCAGATTACTAAAGGTCTTAAAGGTAAGAAAGGGAATACATTCATTCTTAGATAATACTGAACACTTTTATTGAAATCTCATACTTACATTGGGAAACTAAAATGTACTATTTTCTATACTTTTTTTCAGATACATGGAGATGGGAAATAGTGTTGTTAGACATTGGCCTAATATATAAGGAGACAGGGGATTAGTCTACTTGTTGATTATTATAGCAGTTCATTACATATAAATTAGTTATGAATTTTGCATTATTATATAATACATGACTGGTATTTATGATATGTTGAATTAATTTGACAAAAGTTAAAATGAAACAGTTACATTTGATTTACTTTAATTTGTTTCTTGAATTGGTACATACAATTCTAATGGGTGTTTGTTAAATTATGCAACAACATATATATTTAGACAGGGAAGAGATGAATGTTATTGCTAGCTTGATGGTCAATTTGGGTGACAGATGTCACTCAAATTAGGAGTTTTTAACTCCAGTTTTTTTTTTGAAAGAGTCTATGTTATTTGTAAATGTTATAAGTTTCTGTTAATAATTATTATGATGTTCACCAAATCTTACAAAACTGAATTTGATGTAAACATATTTCATTGGATAAAAGTTTTTCATGTTTTATGTGTAAATTATAATTGTATTCCTAATAGTCAATTACTATTCACTTATAAAATATGGGAAAAAGGAGTATTATTCAACAACAGATATTCAGAACATTAATGTTTCATGATATTATTAACGTGTATATCATTAAACATCAATGGATTAAATAATCCTAATAAAAGAATATCTTTGAGAAAATATCTTAAATTGTATAATTCTCAATTAATATTTCTCCAATAAACTCATATTCTAACTGAAGATGTCACAAAATTTGAATCCAAATCTTACAAACTTTTGATTAGCTCAGAACATTCACAAAAAAGGGGGGTGGCCATACTATGGAAAAATACATTACCTATGCCTAAAATAACTGACACCTACAAAGATAACAAGGGAATGTTATCTTCAGTTATTATAGAATTTAATAAGAGCATTTTGACATTAATAAATATGTATTAAATTCCTGGCATTGGATCTACAACAGTGAAACAGCATATAGAACATATAGTTCAGTTTTCTAAGGGTAGTATTATTCTTGCTGGGATTTTAATTGTATTTCTGACATAAAAGACTCTAGTACCAGTGGTAAAAGGAAAATTCCAACTATAACTAAATTATTAAATGAATTTTCAGATTCATACATGGTGAAAGATATTAATAACTTTGCTGACGCTAAGTCACTATTCTATACATTCTACTCACATAGACATAATTCATATTCAAGAATAGATAGGGTATTAATTTCCAATAACTGATTTCTTATCAAATTCAAAAGTGATTTCTTGTCCCCTTTCAGACCATAATTCCATAACATTTGATTTTATACTAAACTCCACATTTAATGTTCAAATTAAAAGGATACCAGCTTACATAATTAAACTCAAAGATTTTATTGATTTATTCACTACAGAAGTATAAAATTTTATTGAACTTAATAGTACACAGGGAACTTCTGAAGTATACATTTGGGATGCTCTAAAAGCTTACCTATATGGTAAAATTATTGATTGGTATAAAAAGAAAATGATTTTGTGGGATAAAGACCTTCAAGATATACAAACAATGTTAGATACTTTAAGGCTTGATGCTTCAAAGAATCCAGATAAGAAAGAATGAATGAAATAAATTCCTTAAACAATAAAAACATGGAAATTTTAAACCATAAAGTTATGATAAATCTTGAAAAATATAAACTTATAACTTTTTCTATAAATCCTAGATCCATGAATATATTAGCTAACAAAACTAAAAGATTAAATAAACTTCACAATATTAAAGAACTCTATTCTCCAACAAACAAAAATGGTATCTGATTTACCAAATATATTAAATGAGTTTAGAGAATTCTTTTTAAATTAAACCAACCCAATGACAGCATTAATAGTACAAAAGATATTCAATCTTTTATACATAATAATATAAAAAACAGACTATCTGAAGCACAAATAAAATTAATAGATAAACAAATATCTTTTAAAGAAGTAAAAGATCAAATAACCAAACTTAAGCAAAATAAAGCTCCTGGTAATTATGGTGTCATTTCTGAAATCTATAAGGTTTTGCCTGCTAAAGCGTTAACTCTACTACATACAGTATTCAATATAGCTCAAAATAACATTATACCGCCCTCTTGGAAGTACACATTTATTTCCTCCATACTAAAGTCTGATAAAGATCCTGTAAAATGTGCTTCATATAGACCCATTTTGTTACTAAACAAAGACTATAAAATGTTCATGTCTATTTATGCTGATAGACTTAAACATTTTTACCATCCCTGGTAGATATGTATCAGACAGGTTTTATAATTCATCAAAAGAACAATAACTTTAATTGAATCAGTAAAAGCCTTAAAGAATAATTTGACTCTTGTTAATTTAGATATTAACTGTGCCTTTGACTCAGTTAATTGGAACTATCTTTTTTATCTTACTGAAGGACTTAAACTTTTCTAATAGCTTTATTAACCTTATACCCCAATTATATAATGAAAGTCAAGCCTGCATAAAAATAGGTAAAAGTATATCCCAGAAGATACAAATTGTAAAAGAAACCAGACAAGGTTGCTCTCTATCTCCACTTTTATTCACATTACTTATGGAACCTTGGGCTAACCTAAGAAGGGATAACAATAATGTACAAGGATATAGGTTAAATTGTAATGAAACATCAACAATCCAAATGTTTGTGATGATGTATTAATCACTCTTGGTGGTACTAACCCTACCTTACAAGAATTCTTTAAAAATATGGATATATTTCAAAAAGTTCTGGTCTTAATTTTAATAATTCTAAAACACAGATTCTTCTAATTGGTTCCAAAAGTTATGATATACAAGACCAATATAAAAAAAATATATACCTCAGTCCCAACAAATAACATTTTTAGATATAATTATAGCAACCAATATTAAAGACATCTTACACCTAAATTATAGTAAAAGTATAAATATCATAGAGATTCTAATTAGTAAGTGGAACAAGATTTTATTTACAATGAATGAAAAACTTTCCATTATAAAGATGATCTTGGTTCCAAAGATTTTCTACATAATATAATCTATCTCTATTCCCCCTACGGCCTATTTTATTAAAATATTTAACACACTGATTAAGAACTTTTCATGGCATCCGATAAAGCCTAGAATTGCATTGTCCTATCATATGTATAGTTGGGAAAATGGAGGTATATCTTTACCTAATCTAGAACTTTATTCAGTTTGCCAGTTATTAAAACAATTGTTTATCTTATAGATGGAGAGTATTTTGCAAAATAGAAGGAAATTATGTTAAATTTATCCCAAAATACCAAAAACGAAAATAACAAACATTTACCACAGTTAATAAATAATTCATTTATATGGAATTTGAGAGAGTATTTTTTCCAATTATTCCATTCAAATGCTTAAATCTACTTATATAATTTTAATTCTAAGGGCCTTTAAAAACTATATATTTAGGTTTAGAATCTTTAAAAAAATGGCTGCTCCTCATCTTCCCTATTGCCTATACACAAGGTATAATTCTATCTGCAGATCATTCTAAAATGTTGTTATTTAAACAAAAACAATTAATGTTTTAGCATCAAATGTTAAATAAAAATGAGGCAAAATCTATTAATGCTCTTATAGATGAATATAACCTTAACTCTCTACTTTGGTCAGATTTGCAAGAGTTTAGAAAGTATATTCTAGATAAGCTAATTTTAATCCCCTCAAATGTTAAAAATTCAGTGCCCAAACTTATTCAATATTTGATTTTATACACTTATAATACTTTATCAGTTAAAAATTGTATATCATATATTTATAAAGCAATTAAACAAGATCTAGATGTATATTCAGATAACTATTGGAATTCATTTTCAGTAATCAATAGTTTTATTCCCTCAGAAAAAAGACAAAGTTAAGTTCCTTCAGTCAGCCAGCAAAACCACTTCCTCCATTAAATGGAGAATCTTCACATGGAGATTTTTACATAAATATTTCACCACACCTCAGAAAATGAGTAAGATAACTAAACAAGATGTTGTTTGCTGGCAATGTAACATAGTAACAAGTGCTGATTGGAATCATATATTTTATGACTGTGTATTATTAAAGACATTTTGGGAAGAAGTTAACACTTTTTTACAGACAGTTTTTACAGCCAATTTTATGCTTACATAGTCACTTGTATTATTCAATACACCTGTCCCAGACTGTATAAATAAAAACAAATATTCTTTGCTCTGGTCTATACTATCCATTGCCAGGAAAATAATTACAAGAAATTGGAATTCCTCATCTGTCCCCTCATTTAAAGAGTTTAAAGGTCTTCTCTTAGAAATATCTAAGTTATAAATGTTAACTATCAAATCTAAATCTACAAGGAATACAAAATTATATTACAAATGGGAAAATGTACATGAATTATTAGTTAAAGAACTGGATAAATGATTAATGCAATTATCTTTCCTTTCTCTTTAATCTTTTATTCTATGTTTTCATTTTTCTTCTGCCAAACTAAAATTAATTGATCCTGTTATTCGATATATAGTGAACATCGTTGTACATAGTTTACTGTGCTTGTTATTGTATTAATTTTTTTCTTTTTAAAATATTGTATTTTAAAAAAAATAACTTACTCATTTTTTTTTTCAAAATATCTGTTCATTATATTAATGTTTTCAATAAAGCTGTTTAAAAAAGAAAAAATACTAAATAAAAATCTCCTGAAATTAACACGCTCCAAGGAGTGCTTATATAAAGCATTTTTACATTTTTCATCCTGATATCATACAAATGCTCATATATTTATATTCATAAGACAGAAAGGAGTCTCAGAAAATGCATTTATGAACACACCTAAGACATAGCAAGGAAACAGTTAAATAATGCCCTATATAAGTACTCCTTAGAATGTATAGAGAATAAGAAGTTCTTGTTTTTGTTCTTGTTCTTTATATTAGATAAATTGAAAAAAGTACATCAAAGGTGGTTTATGGGAAGCGTCCATTGAATTTAAGAACTTTGGTGGCATTTAAGGTTAATTGTGACAGTATTTCCTGGGATCAACGAGTCTACAGCAATAATTCGCATCAATAATTCTTATGCTAAAAAAGAGACAGCAATGAAATTATAAAGGCATTATTATGAGACTGAAGTAACGTCACAGACTACTTACATGTTTTGAGTATTAAGCAAGTATATTTACATAATATGTATTGTCAAAAATGTCTTATTGACTAATTGTTACTATTTTTTATATATGTACGAATACTTAATATTTCAGTAAAAGTTTTAGTACTGAGTTTAAATAGTATGTTCACCGAGCTAAATATATTTTTTATTAATTGGGTGAGTCACATGACAAATCATGTGCTTTTTTTTTTTTTTTAATTAGTAGTGTTTTACTCTGTCATTAGTTCTGATTAAGTCTGGATATATAAAGTGTAGACAAAAGCAATTAGCTTAAATACTCTGTGCATCAGTGTCTCTAATGAGGTTACTTTGTCTGGAATTTATTCAGTGTTCAGTGAGTGTAAGGGCTATTGTGCCTTTGGGTGTTATCTGGTGATTTGCCAGAAGTTGTGTACTTTTTCTTGGTATTATGCAATGTCCCCATAAATCATAGGAGAGTGAACCATCAAAGTATTTAATATGTTTAATCTCAAACCATTAGGAGAGATAGTTTAGCAGTTTTAAGAGAGAATTTTAAAGCATACCATGAGTCAGAGAAAAATATGGCTTTTGTCAAACATTTGTTCTTTATCATTTCAGGAGATTATAGATTCTAATATGACTTAGTTGCCTTTACTTTTTATCAGTTCAGGAGACTACTGATGCTTATGTGACCAAGTAAAGAACAGAGCCAAAAATTGTGAGTTTATGAATGGAATGAATCAGCATGAGTGATTGATGTGAGAAAAACTGCATTTCATATCACAAGTGTTCAAATAAGGGGCAGACTGCTAAGACAGTCTGAAACAACTTTAGATATCCGTGCAGTGAGTCAGACTAAGAGTTTTTAGTTTAAGGAGCTTGCAAAAAAATGGAAGTGTATATGATTTCATCTTTGGCTAAAATAATGTTAAAATGAAACAAAATACAAAATCATATGTTTGTTAAGTTTATAATAAGAACAACAACACAGAAAACCAGGAGGCATCCAAAATGGGTTCACTACAGATGCTCAAGTCTCAAGCACTCAAAAACCACTGTCATGATGCCAGGCACTCAATCACCTATAGCACACCTAGGCTTCTGCTTATGCACAAATATGAATTTGGACAGCCAGCCTTTGGGAGGCAACATTGCTTGCACTCAAACTAGAATATGAGTTTAGGCAAGCATCTGTGGAAAGGAAGCAAGAGAGATTTTAGGGTTACAGAGTGGAAAGAGAGCTTTAGGTTTAGGGAGCAACCAGGGAATTTAGTTTAAAGGAGCAGGAAGGGAGTTTTAGGGTTAGGAAGCAATTGGTGTATTTTGGTTTAGGGAGTGTGTTAGGTCTAAGAAAGGAGGGAGAGAGTTAGCAGCTCAAATGTTTCTGATACCAACAAATCTGTTGCTTCTAGCATGTTCCAGTGACTTCCAGTCAAAGTTAAAAGCAACAATGTTATTTCAGCTTCATTGAGGGTTAAACAAGCCAATGATTGTGAACACTCAGAACTAATGCAATGCCATTATTTCACTTTTTAGAAGGGTAAAATTATACAGTGCCATTATTTCACCCTTCTAAGAGAGTAGCTGTTGCACTACCAAACAAGATGCAGCAAGCACTCAAGGCTTGAAGCTATCGCTAGGCAAAAATAGCATATAAAATGGGTTAACAGTATGATTAGAGTCTATATAGACCCATATGATCTAAACAAAATTATTCAAAAATTCACTGTCCATTTCTGGCAGTCAAAGTGGATCAGGTGGATCAGGGTTTTGGTAAATCAAACTAGACAGCATACCTCTTAACCTCTTAGAGCAAGTAATCTGGACAAAGCCACAAATAATGGGGGCAAAGGCCCAGAAATACAGGCACTTTTTAGATATTGCTCTTACAAACTTAGAAAATATATAGAATAACAGGTTTTGCATTAGTATGGATTTTTTTGAAGGATATGCAGTATGAAACTGAAATTTCTGCCATTAATTTCTGACTTCAGTCCTCAATGATTTGCCAGAAAAACACAATTTTATGAGAAACAGACCAAAAATATGTGGCAAAAATCTGGACATTCTGCAAAAATCTGGAGAGTTGAGAGGTATGCTAGATAGAGCTAGGTCAAAGCTGTATACATTATATATGCATGTAGAAAGACATATTTAAAAAAAATTCAAAAGAGTTATGACTAATACCTCTGATAAAAAGGTTTTAGAAAATTAATTTATTATGGTGAAAAACAGATTATCCAAAAGAGGGTATAAAGATGGGTACATTCAGGAAGCTTTGAACAAACTCAGAGGGGTAGTGAATAAAAGTTACAATATGAGAAGTCCCAGAGTTTTTCAGAAAATACAAAAAGAAAAAGGAAAAGGAATGGATAATGTAGAGTTTATGTTTTTTACAACCAAATTACCTCCCTTTTCTGAAACATTAAAAGAGTGTGTGAACAAATTATGGCCAGTGATTTATAGGGATGAATTGGTGGGAAAATTGTTCCCAGAAAAAGTAATTTTTTCATATGGCTGTTTTAGTAACTTAAAGGAACTATTGTATCAAAAGGCACAGGACATGATGTGGAGGAGGCTGGGGGCATTCCCCTGTGGAATGTGCAAAGTATGTAGTAGAATAAAAAATATGGATAGCTGGACAATAAATGGAAAGAAATTCTGGATAAAAAAATATTTTAAATGTGATTCCTGTGGGGTGGTCTACATTATTGGGTGTGGGTGCACACCCAGGATGTGGTACATAGGACAAACAAAAAGAAAGGTCAAGTTAAGAATTTTAGAACATTTGGGAGATGTGAGGAATAGGAGGATGGAGAGCCCAGTGGCTCAGCATTTTTGCACTGTCCATGGGGGAAGTGCTGACAGCTTCTTCTTTAGTGTTCTGGTTCAACCCTTTGGATGTCAAAATATGGGGGGAGACAAATTTAAACGTAGGCTGTTAAGGTTAGAAACCAAAATTATTTTGAATTTGAGAACTTTGTTCCCTAATGGGTTAAACGTGGAAATTAATTGGGATGTAGAGGAAAAATACTGGATTCACATTCAGTAGTTTGCAATAATATTAAAATAGCATAAAAAGAATAAAATTCAGCAGTATGAAGAATAGTAATAGAAAAGTGCAATAATATATTAATCACATGTTAACAAGAATGTGAAAGAATGTAATATTGCTATATGCATTGAATAGTGGATTTTATTTAATGCTAATTCATTATAAAGCATTGCTCATCAATTAATTGTTTAGAATGTATAATGTCTACTATTTAATGTAGTATGTAGGAAAATGGTTGTGTGTTTCACATGTAAAATATTTTAATGTTTCTTTCTTTTTGACATTTGTATATATGGGGTACACCTTTAAGTTTAAGTTTGGGTAGAATTTTATAATTTAATAATAATTTAATAATTTAACAATTTAATTGGTGATAATTGAAGGTTGAGTAATTGATGTATAGTAATTAAATGTATTAACACAATTAATTAAGTGGATATAAAAAGGCTGTTTAAATTGCATTGATTTATTCCTTAGAAGGCTTGTGTAGCCGTGGTATCAGATGAAGTAAAATAAAGAAACAGTAGCCAATCCAATGCTTCCTGACTGTGTTTTTTTCTGGGAAGACATATATTTCTCAGATTACTTTGGTATTTCTTCTGTACCTGAAACACCCTGGTGAGCTGTGGACAGAATTGTAGAAGGCCTTAGAGTTATAGATAATATAACTATAATCTGTTGATGTGAGGTGAAACTAAACAAGACTGATTCATGGCTGGCTAAGCTACTGAGCAGGCTGCGACTACAGTTTTGAACTGTGTGAGATCTTTATAATTTCATTAAAAAATGAGGGCTCATATTCTCGTCAGCCAGTCTGAAATTGATGAGAGAAGGACTGTCATTATACTTGTGTAAAAGATAAGAGGACATAGTCCTTCATAAGGTTTCAGGAATTGTGCAATATCTATTCAAATGTATGCCTAATATGTCAGTGGTTACTATGTCACTATGCTTCTACAGCATGATGTGTCATGTGATTGGTCAGTGGAACAAAGAACCTGCTGAATTTACTGCAGATGTTTGTCAAATGCACCAACTCTGAAATATGCTTAAAGTAGTTGTATTGCAAGTAGCTGCAAGCCATTATGGTTTAAGAGCTATACTGAAACAAGGGAATAAACAGGTGGCTTATGGTTTAAGAACATTGATGGATATACAAACTAGACATGCAGCTTGAGAAAGAAAAGTTAGCTGTTGTTTAGCGATGTGAAAAGTTGCACAAATATATTTATGGTGAATCACTGCAGAGAATATTCAAAAATCACTTTGCCAAGTACCACCTACAAGAACAAACAAATCTGTATCTTTTGCAGGAATACTCAGAAGTCCTGTAGACTATTCTGCAGTTATTGGTGTTATTTGATAAGCTACTAGAGCTTAAAAAGTATAACCTACAGGACAGAGATACACATTTTCAAGGAAATTACAGTGAAAGGTTGGACTGATCAGCAGTGCATAGAGACATCAGAAAATAACAGGACGGCACAGTTGTAGTGTTCATGTGGGTTTTCTCCAGGTACTCCAGTTTCCTGCCATGTTACAAAGACATGAGTCTAGACTGTTTCTCCCCAGCTGAAAATTGGCTTTGTTCCAAGTCAGACTTTGCCAGTAAACAAATGTTAAATAAATAAATATATTACAAAATCAGATCTATCTGTCTAATTTATCACTTTATTAACCATGTGAGTGAACTATTCCACAGACCCTTTTCAGTCATGACCCAGATAAAATACCTAAATGTTATAAAATGCAAACATTTGATTCTAGAAAAATAACAAATGTTACACACCCAATGCTAACATAGTAGTTCAACAGGGTAGTTTCATTTATACAGTTAGGGAGATAGAAAACTCATTGACACACACGTAGCATAATAGTACAACAATGTTACTTTCTTTTATACAGTTAGAGTAAGTCCAGGCACAACAAAGCTGTAATCCTTACCCTTGCAAAATATTACAGTTAAATCCAATTTACATAACATTGCAGTTTTTGTAATTATTTAACTCATTCTGTCAATATTTAACTCATTCAGTTCTGAGAAGCAGAAAGCTTAAATCAATCTCTTTGCTTCCTGAAGTCTTTTAAATCAGGAAGCCACTTGCATCCTGAGAGGTGTTCTCCCAAATGCTTCATTATGAGTATACCTCATATGATTTGCAGTATCTCATAAACAGTGTGAGTTACAAAAAGAACATGAAAAATATGAATACTGTTTGTTAGGCTGAGTACTGGTGTTACTACCAAAATTATGTCTGTTGACAATGACTTGATTTGCAAATTTATGAAAAAATGGGATTTTTAACTGCGAAAATTAGTAGTATTGCAGAAAATCAAACCATTATATCTCTGTAAACATACAAGATAGACCCAATTTGTCGGTGAGTGAACTGTTTGTTTAAGAGCTTTCTAGTGATGTATGACAGGAGTTATAGCCCACTTATGTTTTGTGATATTGCACAATTAATCCCTGGGATTCAGAAACAGTTATTATACTGCAGTAGCTGATTTTGCACAAACAATGGCCATGTGCTGGGTAGGGGCAATTCAGATACACAGTGAGAAGGATCATGGCAAGTTGAGAAATTCTCTAGCCTGTTTAGTATGTAAATGGTAATAGAATGACATGAAATGAACATTATTAAGTGAAGGCAATGTCAGATCCAACTGAGGGTAAACAGTATGTTGGAGCAAATCAGAAATGTTTGTGCTTTGCACAAAGAGATGTTACTGCCATAGCTACTGACCATAGTAAAATCTAGTTACAGGAAAGAGACAGCAAAAATACATACAGGTTAACCACTGCATTACTAAATATGTCCATGCAACAAGCTGTTGTTATTGCTGGTAATCATAAGACTACATGTTGTCTCCCTCAGCAACTCTTAAGTCATTCATCTGTGCTTAATATACCATGTTGTCCATGACACACAAAAATGGGACACAAACTGTAAGTATCAGCCAGAATGCACATTATATGTTAACAGCAAAAATAATGCAAGCAATACTACACCTAGGCTGTGCTGTACCGTGTATGGACTGAGCACATTGAGCAGCAGACATATGCTATTCAAGTAACTGACTACTAAGGGTAGGGCAAAGTAATTACCATATGCACAAATGGGAAGGGCCACAATGAAGGTATTAACAACAATGCAGTGAGTGTGAGAGGGAGGGTTGATTCTATGTGTCTGGGTGTGAGTCATAAACAGGTGAGTGTGGGGATACCGAGAGACTGGTCAGGGAGTGGTGATGTCACCAGTGTGTAGTGAGTGAGTGGCGACATCACCACTCACTCACTACACACTGGTGACATCACCAGTGTGATGTCACCACTCACTACACACTGGTGACATCACACTGGTGATGTCACCAGTGTGTAGTGAGCGAGTCTCCGTGGGTGATGCTGATATCTGTATGTGTGAGTGAGTTGGTATGCATGGACACAGCTACAGTAGATGATACAGCACTGTTCTGGGGCCTGATGGACAGATTCATAACCCCCATAGATGATCTGTGTGCTGAATGGACATGTCCCCATCCATGGGGGTGTCCCCTCCTTGTTTGGGCACAGACACAATCCACAGCATGCTTAGAGAACACAGATAGTGTTCCTTGAGCATGAACTGTAGGATGTGCTACTTGTTGTCATAGCACAAATACCCCATCACCTTCTACATCCACAAAGCTGTGGTGTGCTGTGCTCTCAACACTGCATGGTATTGTAGAGGTAATGATGCAATTGATCCTAGGCTGTGCCTTCCTATTCTCACAGTGGAGCTGCCTACCAGGGGCTGGGGTACAACATGGGAAGAGCAGTGTCTGGTCCATCTCAGCCTCTGGTTGGATGGAATGACAACATAAAGAACAGTGACCATGATGGAAGGCTGCACAAGTGATTCTGCTGAGTACAGGCTTCTGACCACATGCTGCTAAATATGTGAACCAGGAACGTTTGCAGGTCATCACACACACACACTCTGCGTACTACCCTTTTCAGCTCAGCTATGGTAGCATTGGTCTCTGCCTGTCCCTGCATCATAGTCTGGCACAAACGATGAGTTCAGGTCAAGAAGACTCTGAGATTAGGATGGGGCAGTACCCAAGCTATTGTAGGATACCAGCACATTGACCCCTGAGGTCATCCTCTTGCTCAATGGAGCTGGCAACAGCCAAGTGTGACAGTGGCACTGGAAATGAGGATGCTGCCTTGGGCTGATGTGTTAGCATCATCCTGTCCTTGAGTGGAATTTTGCATGTGAGAGGTGTTTTGCACAGGCATAGCAGCTGTATCCATGGAAGGATGAGGCAATGTGGCCATCACATTACCTGAGTCTCCAAAAGACACTGCGAATCCCTACTGTGCCAGGAGTTGATTACTATCATGATTTTCAGACCCACACAGTTCACCTACATCAGGCAGGCCTACATCCAAGGTAAAGGAGCCTAATAACACACCACCTATGAAAACACATAAGCATTACCCATTCTAAGAATGGCACTAAAACTACTCCTATATAAAAGAGTGCAGTGAGAAAAAGTGCGGTTAGCATATGCTGAGCAGACCGCCTTTGTACTTGTAAGCCTGATGTTCCTATAACAACAGAGAAAGCATGTTTATTACTTGTATTACAATGAACAGGCTTAGTAAAGTAGCACATATGCAGACATACCCACTTGGGACATCACCAATAGATATTGAAGGTGCTGTGTGCAATTCGGCACTTAAGCCCAAAACTCCAATATGGATTCTGAAACTCTGTCTTGACACCCAGACAGAGATGTTAAGAACTGCAATGTGTGTTTGTCAGTCAGCCCTGACTCTTAGCCCTCCATTCCTGTAGCAGTTTGGTTGTCTTTTCACATCCCTGTAAAATCATGTTGGAGATCCTTCTATGGACCTGCTCATATGTCCAATTTTGGCCACCAACAGCAATGATGTTCTGGATAAGGTCTCACAAGACAGATTCATAAAAGGCCTGGTCAGATTACCCAAGTTTGAGCATCCACTGATCATGCTCACATAGGGCCTATGGCAGGATGTTATTCTTTGTCCAGGAGAATTTATACTTTTGATGCACAATCACTTTCAGGTACTGCAACCTGTAATATCAAGAAAATATACATATAAGCTGCTGGCAGGTCAGACATGCTGTACCCCTATGCAGCAACATATGAAACCACTCAGTGGTGGCAAGGTCACTGTTGCAAAGCACCCATGATGCAGGACTATCCACAATAGGTGCTATTTGTGTGGCAAGGGTAGGTATGTTGTATTTCTGGATGTTGCATTGACAAGGAGCAAAGGTTATCATTCCCCTGAGCAGAACACTTTGTTGACATACTTCTTTATCTAGGACAGCTCATGCCCGCCTTATGTCCATGGGCCAAAGTGTCATTCATACTACTTCTGTGTAACCTCTGCACATTTACAATACTGGTGACATGCACCTTGTCACTCTCCAAGTGGTACAGGCCCAGCAGAGGACTTGATTTGCCATTGTTCCACAACCTCCCTACTAGTGACATACACCTTGCTTGTAAAGTGCAGGGTGTCTGCCCCCATAGTGCAAGCTACTGATATGGTACTCCTTATAGTACTACCTGCAAGGTAACATGACCCAAGACAGGACACCCCTCGAGAGATGAAGGCAGTCCCCTAATGTTATCCACATAAATCCCCCTATGTTAGTATCCCTGAGGCAGGCATGACATGTCTGTGATGTAAACAAAGTAGATCAATAGCACACCTGAAAACTTACTCAGTATAACTCTATGATTTCTCACTTCCCCACCCTCTGAGTTCTACTCCACAGACACTCTTCCCCACATCTGCAGTCCACTGGATGGGCTGCTAGTAAAAGGCTTTTGGGCACATCACTCAAACACACCAGGATAACTGTGGACTACCACTTCCATTCTGTGCACACCTGTAAATTGTATATGTGGGCCCCCCCCCAAAAGTCACCACACAGCATCACACTTACAGCTAAGGGGTGATTACTGTTAAAACATCACCATTACTACATAAAGGAATATACAATATACTACTTACTTAAAAATGAACCATCCCTTACAGGACACAACAACATTACAGAAACATATGTGAGTTACTTACTTTGGTGATATTGCCTGGGGTCAATCAATAGGAGTTGGTAGGGGAGTTAGTGGTCTGGTGGCTTGAAGGCTGCATTTGCAGTCTGGCAAAAGTCATTGTGTGACTTACAGAGTCACAGAGCTACCTGGCAATACCTTTAACACCATCTGAGGGAGGGCCCAATGGTGAGGGCAATCAGACTGGTCATTGACAACTTCCTGTGTCTAGCTGCATGGTCAGGAACAGGATATCTACCCTATTCCCATCCTAGTGTTACTTTTCCATGTGAGTCACTTCCCTCACCTGTTTGTTTCCCATCCCACTTGAATCTTTGTACATATCAGAATATCCATTTCAACCCCCCACTCCTTTGTGTCAGTACCTCCCCATCAGTCTTTGTCTGTGATTTATGTTTGCACGTGTACCTCTGCTTCTATACCTCTGCTCTCTTTTTATCCTCTGGCTTACATCCTTTTCCCATTTACCCTTCTTAAAAAATGGGCACTTGTACCACAAAACAATACCCTTAGTCCTCCATCTGCCTTCTCCCACTGTTACCACCCCTCTGTCATTTTGCGTGTTTATTTGCTTGCTCTTCTTTTCTGACTGCCCTATATTTCCATTTCCTCCCCATTTCAATCAGAGTACATAGAAACATTACTGCAAGTCATTTACCATGGTTTTCAGACATTCTTATTTATTTATTTATTTATTCTATTGCATTTGTTTATAGGTAAAGTCCAGTGGGCCTAAAAGAGCCCATTTTCAGTGGATGGCCAGGAGAAAAGCTCCAACAAGAACATAGATACAGAAAAAAAATTAAACATTAACTGGTACAGAAGTAGAAACAGTGTTACACACAGTGATAATTTAGTTGGCTTGATTACAGTAATATATACAGAATATATACATAAAAGCAGGAATCTAGTTGGTTTGATTACAGTAATATATACAAAATATATACATAAAAGCAGGAATTTAGTTGGTTGCCAGATGAATTCAATCAGAGAGGTATAAACAGAGATATATTAATCAGCTTTATTGTACCAGTATCAACAAATGATGAAAAAATTATATATATGGAGAAAGTATCATCAGTCAATAGTAGCAAAAAGCATAGGAGTTTAGCTATCATATAAGGAGAGGGAAGAGGTTAGGTTATACAGCAGGTACACAGCCAAGAAGAGTTGAGATGATTTTTCAGCATTTGTTTGAAGGTGGTGGTGCTACCTGTGTTTCTTATAGAAGGTGGAAGTGAGTTCCATAGTTTGGCGATGGTGGAGTAGAGGAGCTGACCAGCAGGTAAGGTGGGCTTTTCTACTTTTAGAGGTAGATGATTTTCTGATCTTAGTAGCCTACTGGGCTGGTATTTGGCAAGTAGAGTTGAGAGAGCAGGACAGTCTGTGGGTCTGTAGATTATTTTGTCCGCTGTAGTTATTTGGGTGAATGAGAGATGGTGGGGGGAGTTCCAGCCAGCCTAATTGTTTCAGTGATTAAAGTGGTGGGACAAGAATTTTGCTTTGGTGGCAAATTTGGATATTCTGTTGTAACACATATCAAGTTTGGATTTTGTAAAATTTTGGATATTAGTAAGGAGAGGGCACCATAAACAAGAGGGGGTAAAAAAAGGTAGTTGCAAGGGTTTGTCTAGTACAGAGGCTAAGGAAGTGTTGGTGCCTGAAGAGCATACCGAGCTTTTGATGTGGTTTTTTTTTATGTTTTTGTTTATGTGTAGGTTAAAGTTAAGGTTTTCATCTATAATCATGCCTATTAATTTAGTGTTTGAGGCAACTTCTATAGTGGTATTGTCTTGGGCTTGTATAGTGAAGGTTTTTTATCTAATGGAATGGTTTTCTTAGGGGTAAAAATTACTAGTTTAGTTTTTTTCAGATTTAGGGCAAGATGATTGTTAAGCATCCATGATTCAGTAGAGGTGAGGGCATTCTTGGTGATTGCTGGAGTTTAGAACTGGAATTTGCAGTGCATATTATTGTAGAGTTATCAGCATACTGGATTACTGAGTATTGTGGGAGAGTGGAGTGTAAGTTGTTAATAAAACTAAATAAGAGAGGTCCAAGTATGGAGCCTTGAGATACTTCTGTAGAATTATTGAGGAAGGGAGAGTACGACTGCTGCCATTTGGTGGATTGCTGCCTATTAGAGAGATAGCTATTGAACCATTGTAGGATAAGTGGGAAAATGTGGAGAATGGATAGTTTAGAGAGGAGGATGGTGTGGAAAATGGTATTGAAAGCTTTGGAGAGGTTGACGAAAAGAGAAGCGATTATTTTGCATGAATCCCATGCCCGGTTAACTGTATCAAGGAAGGAGAGGAGAACAGTAGTGGTGCTGTATCCTGGTCTGGAACCATGCTGCATGGGTGGTAGAATTTGGTTTTCAAACAGGTGGTTCAGGAGTTGGGCATGGATGCATTTTTCCAGTATTTTAGAGAGGGGTGAGAGAATTGATATGAGTTGAAAGTTTGTGGTGTCTGTGTTGGTGCCACCTTTGTGTAAGGGAAGAATGAATGTTTTTTCCAGATGTCTGGGACAAGGGATTTTTTAATTGATCTGTTAATGAGTATGCTGATGGGATAAGCTATAGAGTTTGCAGCTAGCTACAGGAAGTGTGGGGTAGATTGCCAGGGGCCAAAGTACAGGGTTTTAGCTTAAGCAAAAGTTTTTTTTATTTTGGCAGTGGGTATGGGGGAGAATTTTAGGTTGGAGTCTAGACTAGAATTGTTTTCTGGGATGATTTGGTCATCAGTTGTCTTGGTGTTGGTGTTAACTGTAGGAAAGGTGGTGGTTAGGTTAGCTATGGTGTCAATGAAGTAGGAATTGAACAGGGTGGCAAGTTCAGTAGGAGTTTTGTGGGGGTCAGGGGATGGGTTGATTTGAGAGCCTGGGTGTAATAGTTGGTTGAAGGAGGACCAGAATTTTTTAGGATTATTTTTATGTTGGCTTTGTAGGTTGAGTTAGTGGGCTTTTTTATCACTAGTTATTAGACATTTTGCCTCAATACAAAGTTGTCGTATTGTAGTATACTTGAGGGGGTCTTTGTTTTTCTGCCAGATTTCCAGATTTTATCCCTTGTGGACATGACTTCTTTGGTGGATTTAGAGAGCCAGCTTGCATGGTTATGTTTTATTCGGTTTTGGCGAAATCAATGCAGCAAGTGTACACCTGACTGTCATATACATGCTACATGAACATTACAGTTGTTTGTGAAATCCCTAGTTGTCATCATGAAGAAAACATTCTCCTCATCAACCCTGTTATTTATATAAGCAGGTTTCATTTACTAACTGGTTTGCAAAATTCTTTTTTGTTAATTGATAATTTCCTTCATCTCACTTTTCAAATCTCAGCGTTTTTGCTCTAGCCCTTGTATGCCTGACGAAGACATGTTTCTGAATCCCAGGGAATGCAAATTATGCATGTCATATTTTCACAATATTTAAAAACATTAATCAACAAAGCCATGCATTTTAGATAACAACTATGAGTGGCAAAATTGTGTGGCCCAGTACTGTTAGAAGATAGCACATTTGTTTCCCCTATAGGTCATGCAAGTTTTACAATATTAATTCCAATATATCAAAGGGCTGGCATAATGGTTAAAGTCTTAACCTCAAACATATAAGGCTCAGGGTTTGATTCTAACATTTGTTTATTTGCTAGGCTTATAATAGCCAGCAGACTGATAACTTTGTATTTATTTACGCTTTTACTAGAAGGTCTTACCAAGACTCTGTCACAACTTGCTGTGAGGGAAAGATTAGTTTGTTTTTGCTTTCTTGTATTTTGTGTTGCTTTATTGCCTTCTTCTATTTTGTATATTGTGGTTTGTTGTCTTTACATTGACTGTTACTTGTATTCTGGCTTTAATTGCATATTTAAACTAGGAAAGAGACCACAGCTGTGTCTCTTGAGAGTAGCATGGAAATTAAGTTTTCCCCATCCTCCTACCCTGGTACTGTTGTGTTTTTTAAACTCAAATGTCTATCTGCCTGCCTGTTATGTTAATTTGACCACATATCTTCTTCCCTCTCCTCTTTTATTGGCTATTGTAAGCACAAAATTATCACTTTGTGACATCACTCTCCTTCAACTGTTTAAGATGTATTGGCCATGCCACTGTGTTCTATAGAACCAGAATACAAAGTCCCCACCCCTTCCAATCTATCTTGCTCTTTTAAAATTAGCAGCTCTACAGTTAGATAGCTAAAGATTAAGTTATCCCCTGTTTTTTTATCTAACCAGGAGCAGAGTACATAGATTCCTGACTCTTTCTGGTTGGGAAGTGAGTGTCTATGTTTGACTTTCCTGATTGGTCTGGTTGGTATTCAAGGCATCTACTAGGGAAAAGGCTACAAGTTACAGACCCTTACATCATCTGGGACAAGACTGTAAATTACCCAACAGGCTGGGTTTTGCTTCTCATCATGGGATTGTTGCTACTGTTTTGATTGTGGTGAGAGAAGAAGCAAAGCAGCATTGTACCCCAGCAGAGTGAAGCTGTGGTGAGTTCAACCCCAGTAGTAGTCAGGCAGCAGAAATTCAGGTAACTCCCCTCTTTTCATCATTTTTGACAAGCTAATTCTTTCTTTTCAGTAAGTATTCCTTGAGTTGCTTCTAAGTGCAGAATATCTGCCTAAATACTTTATCCATAAATCATCAGGCTCTACTTATTAGATTTCCCTCAGGTGCTTGGCAGTGCCCTGTGTAGCCACAGACACATTGAATTGACATTTTCTCTTTTCAAAGCACTATTAAAATTTCACCAATACCCAGTTACATACAGGATAAGTAGTTTGCAGTGACAAGCACTGCCCCCAGGAATTGCAAACTGGATACTCCTGACATTGGTTTATATTTTCACTCCAACTGTCTAATCAATAAAAAGGGTCAGTTGCCATGGATATGAACTTTTCTACTGTCTCACTTATCAACTTGGTGGATATGAGCATCATGAGACAATGTAGAAATTATCTCATGTTTACTGACAATCAGTTAATTCTCAAACAACTGGATATGGTATGTGAGAGATGTATTTAGCAATATTACTGGAGGCAAAGCTGTCATACAAAAGCACTCCTAATGTCAATAAGGTTGTCGGTAGTACACACACTTCAATCATCACACACAATTCAAATCAAACACATAGACCCACATATGCTGAGGCACTTAAATGTAACCTTCCTAAACCCCAAAGACCTCCTAGATGAAGTAAACATAACAAACACCCTCAGCAACCCCCAAATGCACTCTTTCAAAACAACACTCACATCAACACATACAGACACATTTCATGGAGTCTTTACTTCTAAGCCCATAAGACAAGCCACCACAGAATCCACAAATCTAGTCATTGGAGACTCCATTGTAAGACATGCTGATGTCCCTCTCTCCAGGCCGAGTAAGGAGAAAGTCATGGTCACTTGCTTATCAGGGACCAGGATCTGCCACATTACGTGTGCACTCAGGTCACTGGACCATAAGTACCAGCATGACTCAGTCATAGTCCATGTGGGTGTAAGTGACCTAAGACATACCATCCTAGACTATATGACAGAGACTTCATGCAGCTCTTGGAATATGTGTCCCAGGCTGGTATGAGCCTAGCAGTGAGCAGTATTTTATTTCTCCAAGGATACCACAATATGAACAAAAGATCATTGACTAATAATTGTCTTAGTTTCTGGTGTCATTCTAAGGGTGTGTAATATTTGTCAACATGGAAGGAGATAGTCAACAGACCACGCTGCTTTGCCAGGGATGGTCTGCACCTCTCCCCTCTCAGCTTTTAAATATTAACCAAAACATTGTCCTCCCCAAAATGCTTTTTTTAGGCAATGCCAAACTGAAAGTACTTCTGACACAGCAAATCAAAACCAAGAAAATCTAAAGGTGTTACTGCTTAATGCTAGGAGTCTAAACAAAAAAAAAACTCCACTCCCCACAAGCTCTCTTCACCATACAGAATGCTGATGTCTGTGTTGTCACTGAGACTTAGTTTAAACCTGCAAAGAGCACACCGACAGAACAAGTTTATAATGCCCTCCACTCATTTAGACCAGCTAATACACAGACAGGGATTAAAGGTGGACATGTCTCAATTTACATAAAAAGTAAATATACTTAAGCTTGGTCAAACAGACAATACACTTGAGCTTCTCCACATTCATATCTCCATAGGCAAAATCCAGTACCACTTCCTTGCAAGCGACAAGCCCTGTCTATGATCCAGAAAACCCATACCATGTATTTAAACTTGTTGGAAAAATTTGCCATCCAACCCAATACCATATTCATAGGTGACTTTAATTAGCCCACTATTAACTGGGATCATATACGGTACTAAATGTACAGGCACAGAGACTCCTGGATTTTGTAAATACAAACCACCTCCATAGGTATCACAAGGGATAAGAAACTAAGAGTAATGCTACTCAACGCCAGAAGTCTGAACCTCAAGATGCACGCACTCAAAACTCTCCTTAGCATGGAGAACATCGATAACTATGCAGTAACAGAAACCTGGTTCAAGGCTCCATAGAGCACCCCAGCACTACCAGGTTATACCTCATACCATGCTTTTCGGCCCCAAAACTTGGAATGAACCACAAAAGGAGGGGGAGTATCGATATTCATCAAAGATACCCACACCTCCAGGTTGGTGGCAAAGCATGAAGCATCAGAGACTATCCATGTGCAACTAACAGTGGGTAAAACTGCCTTCCAGTTTATAGCCTGCTACAGACCACCCTCCCAAACCCAGGAACCCCACTCGGCCTTCCTGAGAACACTGGAAAATATGAAGGTCTCTCCAAACACCATTATATTGGGCGACTTCAACTACCCAAACATAGACTGGGAGCATTACTCTAGCTCCAACACCCTAGCCCAAAGGTTCCTAGAATTTATAAACTCAAATGCTATGGAACAACTTGTTACCACTCCCACAAGAGGGGAAAACATACTGGACCTGATCATCACCAACATGGGGACTCTATGCTCCAGACCAGAAGTGTATCCCTCACTGGTAAGATCAGACCATAAACTAATCTCACTGAATATTCACATCCCGACCCCACCCCCTGCCCAGAAAACCACAGTGAAAAACTTCTCTAAAGCAAATTTCACACTCCTCAAAACTGAGGTGGAATCCTTCAAAGCCCCCGGGCCTGAGGAAAATACGACCCAGACCGCAGAATCCTTTATAAACGCATTCTATGAACACCTTCAGGAATGCATGGATCATGCGATCCCAAATAAATCCAAGACCCAATCCTCCAAAGGCAGACGTCCTGTCTGGTGGACCCCAGCCATAAACAAACTATACAATAGAAGGAGGAAGCTACTAAATGATAGAGCAAAATCCATAAAAAGGGAAGGCATCACTGATCAGTATTAGCAAAAAACTACGGGCACTCATAAAATTGTCTAAGGCCAGCTTCGAGAGAAAAATTGCACAGGACACTAAGGATAATCACAAGGCTTTCTTTAGATATATTAGGAACCTGGGTGGTAATTCCCAGATATGTTCAGAATTAGTCCAAAATGACAAAAAATACACCGAACCCACAGACATTGCCAACATCCTAGCTGACAGGTTCAAAGCAAACCCCCCCCCCACCAAAAGGGCAAATATCTATCCCAGCAGAGTGCTGCCCCCCTGACATCTCAGATGCTCAGGTAAGAGCCACCCTCTCCAAAGCAAAAAACACAGCATCAATGGGACCAGACGGTGTCCCGGGCTGCATCTTACATGAACTCCAAGAAGAGCTAAACCCAAACATAAAACTACTGTTCAGTCTCAGCCTTACTACAGGATATGTGCCCAAAGAGTGGTGTACAGCAACAGTGGTCCCTCTCCATAAAGGTGGTGCCTCAACGGATCCTGGAAACTATCGCCCCATAAGCCTGACTAGCTTGGTCTGCAAAGCTATGGAAAGGATCATCATGGACCTCATAAATAAAGATATTGGGGACCTACAGACACTGGATCCTACCCAGTTCGGCTTTGTTAAGGGCAGATCCTGCCTCTTAAACCTGGTTGATTTCTTTGAAACAGTCACCAAGGCCATTGATGAGGGGAAGGTGGTCAACACAGCCTACCTGGACCTCGCAAAAGCCTCTGATACAATACCCCACTCGGGCATTATAGATTAGCTCTCCAGCTTAAATATAAACCCCTATGTCACTAGATGGATTGCAAACTGGCTCAAGGACAGAACCCACATGGTTAGAATTGCTGGAGCCATGTCAGACTCCAAACCAGTTACAAGTGGTGTCCCACAAGGCTCAGTCCTGGGACCTCTCTTGTTCGGTATATATTTCTAGGAGGTACAGGCCAACACGGAAGGACTGTGGATGACCAAGTTCGCAGATGACTGCAAACTGGGCACCATAATCGACTCTCCAGCCGACACAAGCATCCTCCAAAAGGGCCTCATAGAAACAGACAACTGGTGCCAGAGCCATGGCCTCAAGCTAAATGCCAAAAAGTGTATAGTCATCCCCTTTGGCAAAAACAAAGTGCCCACAAATTACCACATAGGTGGTAATCCATTAAGTACAGAAGAAGTAATTAGGGACCTGGGGACCCAAGTTGATAGCAATCTCTCATTTCACAACCACGTGGCCAAAGTGGTTAGAAAAACATTTTATATAGCCCACCTAATCATGAAGGGATTCACATCTAGATCAGGGAGGTCATCATGCCTCTTTACTCATCCCTCATCAGGCCCATAATTGAGTACAATGCCCTTTTGGGATGTACCTTACCAGACACCTGCAGCAACTGGAAAGACCCCAAAAGTACCTCACCAAGAGGATCAAAGGGCTCAAACAGATGCCATATGCTGCCCGGTTAAAGAAACTCCAGCTCTACTCAGTGGCATACCGCCTGTTCAGAGGCGATCTGTGCCTGACGTATAAAGCCATGTCCAACCCGGAATTAATGGACATGCTGCACCTCAGAAAATCCAAATCCCATCAAGCTACTCGCATGAACTTGAACCTCAGTACTGAAATAAATAGGAAATGCTGGAGGGACAGATTCATAACCCAGAGGCTCCCTTCACTCTGGAATAAAATCCCAGTCCAGGTTAGGCAGAGTCCCTCATTGACTCTCTTCAAGAGAAATCTTGATGAGTGGATGGGAGATCGTAGGTTTACCCCGGGTATCACTTCTGTGTCACTGTTAGACAGAGGCACAGTATACTAACCTCGAAAAAGGGCATAGTAAAATAAATTTAAAATGGGTGGTGAAAGCCAAACACATTCTGGCTAGGCTTATAAATGCCCTAGGGCAGATAGCCTAGTATGAACCTATGAACCTATGAACAAACTCCCTAGACCAGATTGCCAATACACCAAGAAGGGTTGCAACCATACTGGATATGGGAGAGTGTTGCACACAACCTAGTGTAATGTCTTCTCTTGTAAGGTCAGATCACAAAATGGTCTCCTTTGAAGTAAAAGTAAAACCTGGAAACCCAGCTAACCCTGAAATATTCAAGGGCTATTCTAAGGCTAACCTCCTACTATTAAGTGATAACCTGGCAACATTTCAAGCTCCATAAACCCTGAGATCACTGCCGCCTATGCAGAACTGTTCACTGAAACCCTGTACAAGCATGTTAATAGCTGCATAGAGGCAGCTGTACCTAGAAGGAAGAAATACAGAACTAACTCAAAAAACAAGCCACTCTAGTGGAATCACAGCAACAATACGCTGTATAACAGAAGAAAGAAAATCATAGCAAAATGTAGGAGTTGCAGCACCCAAAAGGATAAAAGCACTCTCATCAAACTAAACAAACAACTCAGAGGACAAATAAACTCTACCAAAGCCAAATTTGAGGTAAATTTGGCCTCCCAGGCCAAGGTCAACCAGGCAGCATTGTTTAGCTATGTCTACAACCTCAAAGGCAATACACAATTGTGTGCAGAGCTCATTGTAAATGGAGCCACATAAACTGAGCCAGAAGATATAGCAAACCTTCTGGCCAACAATTTCAGCTCTAACTTTAACCCTCTCTCCCCATCAAAGTTTGCTCAGGAAATACTATCAAATATAACTCCCCCTGCTGTCACTAAGGAACAGGTCCTTAATGCTCTCTCAATAAGGCCAAGAACATTGCATCAATGGGCCCAGACACTATCCCAGGACACCTTCTAAATAGCATGAAATGTGATTTATCTCTGGAATTGCTATTTAACTGTTTCTTTAACAGGCTTCAGGCCTCATGAAAGTAGAACATCAACATTCATCCCTCTGCACAAAGGTGGGCCATCTACAGACCCTGGAAACTACAGACCCATAAGTCTCACTAGTCTTGTATGCAAGGCCATGGAAAGAATTATCATGGAAATGATCAATAATGACATTGGAAACCCCCAGACACTGGACCCAACCCAGTTTGGCTTCATCAAGGACATATCATACTTATTCAACCTGGTAAACAACTTTGAGAAGGTCGCCAAACTTATTCAACCTGGTAGACAACTTTGAGAAGGTCACCAAAACAATGGATGAGGGCAGAATGGTTCACACTGCCTATCTTGACCTGGCTAAGCCATTTGACACAATCAGGCATTGTTGACAAATTTAAGAGGTTAGCTACAAACTATTCCATCACTCGGTGGATAGCCAGTTGGCTCAGAAACAAGACCCAGGAAGTTAGAATTGGGGATTCAACCTCTAAAAACAGGCCAGTCACAAGAAGAGTCCTTCAGGAATTGGTCTTGGGATTGCTCCTTTTGTCACTTACTTCTCTGAAGTCAAAGGCAATGACACTGGCCTCTGAATGACTAAATTTGCAGATGATTGCAAATTAGGAGCTGTCATTAAATCACCCACTGACACAAATGTTCTCCAGGAAGGAATGACATAGGCAGACAACTGGTGCCAGAGCTATGAACTAAAATTAAATGCCAATAAATGCATAATAGTATCCTTCAGGAAGTCATTCACTCCTGGTAACTATCATATTAACAACACACCCCTAAGAGTTGATTTAGTAGTCAGGGACTTGGGAACAAACATAGACAGTAATCTAGCCTTTTACCATCACTTCAGATGTTTGACTGTGATTAAACAAAAAAATAAAGTCATAATAAATAATTTTGGCTTGTTTTAGTAAAACGCACACTAGCTCTGACAAGAAAGACTAATGACTAACTCTGATCAAATAGCAGCAAAAGTCAGTCAGTCAGTTTCATTTAAAGACTGTCACTGTACCCACCAATTACAGATATTTTATTGACTGTGTACACATCAGAAGTCTGATTGTTGTGGGGCGTGGCTAGGATGCTGAACTGATAGCTGCACTTCATTTCAGCTCTCTTACCTCAATACAATTCCTGACAGGAATTTTACAAAATAATATTTAATTTGAAGAAATTTTTATTACTAACTTATTTCTAATAACTCTGAGCATCTATAAGAAAAATTTTATTGTCAGAACTTGAATAATTCCTGTCAAATTAATTACTGGAAAATCAGCACCAATATCAGCTTTACAGCATGAGTCATCTAAGGAATACAGCACAAGACTCTTCTCTCAAAAAAGACCTGCAGTCTCTCATTACAAATATACAGGAACGTACAATAAAAATCGACAAGATGGACAATAAAATAGATACTTTTAAAGAAAAGTGCTCACAACAACTGGAACAGCTTCAAGAAATGTTTACACAGCAGAAAGGACAGATATCACTTATTGAACAGTCATTAAGTGACATTGACACTAGAGTCCAAATAGAAGAACAACAAACTGAATTCTTACTTCAACAGAATACATATTTACTAGAAAAGATGGATGATATGGAAAATCGAACAAGAAGAAATAATATTAGAATATATGGTCTACCAGAAAAATCTGAAGGGGACAATATGATAAACTTTCTTACCACCTGGATACCAGATGTAACAAAAATACCTGAAGCTCTTTCATATGGTATAGAACGGGCGCATAGATCACTAGCAGCTTCTGGAAATGCTTCTTCTCCGGGTAAGAACAAGCCGAGATCTATAATGGTGAGACTTTTTTCTACACAAGATAAATATCTTATATTAAGAAATGCTTGGGCTAATTCTCCCATCAAATACAATGATTCATTAATAAGATTTGACAATTATTATTCTACAAAGGTGGTTTCAAAGAGAAAAGAATTTCTACCAATAAAAAAACCTTGAAGAAAAAGCAACTGAAAGTCCATCTTTTATTCCCAGCAAGACTGAAAGTTTTTCTACCAAATGGAATAAAAATCTTTGAAACAGTAGATTCAGCAATAAAATACCTTACCAACAACAACATCCTAACACATGAAGAATCTATGGACTGGACAATAAGTACACAGAAGAGAAATGCTGAAGTAAATAATTGGAAAACTGTTGAGCAAAAGAAAAAAAAAACTAAAGGACAAATAATCTTACATATGTTATATTCTGTAAAATCTAAATAATAATACTAACAACAAAAGAAAAGTTCTTACTGTCTTCAAGTTACACCAAAACAGGTACTGTTTTCAATTATATTTTAAATGTCAAAATTAGCATAAATGTAAATACATTTATCTCAAATCACATCAATATACTAAGCATAATTTAAACATTACTCTATTTTTCATTATTATCCATCTACTATTTTCATATTCTTAATCAGAGTAATCAATGCATAATAATGTTCCCAAATAGTTTATTTATTTATTTATTTATTTTCTCTCTTTGCGTTTTGTTGTTTTTATTTGTTCTCTTCTTTTTATAAAATCTTCATTAACTTATAATATTTTAATCAGTATATGGTTATATTGCTTAATAGGTATAGTAATGGCTGCTATATAACTTATTATCAGTTACATCCCTGACAGCATTACTTTTTATAAGTTAAAAGTGTCCCTGTTTGGATAAACGCCAATGCTGGGCAGAAATGTGTTGCTTTTGAAATGAAGTATTTCAGTTAGGATGTATCATAAGACTACTTTAAATAATCTTAAAAGATGTTCTGCCTTTGACCCATATGCACATACTGATATAGTCCAGTGAAAAAAATATGTTTTAAGTGATATTTTGAGGCTATAAGTCAGGTGTGTTGTGGCTCCAGACATCTGGAGTTGAAAGATGCTTGTGACTAGCTTAGATATCCTTTTGTCTTTTCTTTTGTAGAGAAATAAGGCATAGCATGTTTAAAATTTAAAGTTTGATAGTTGTGATCACTACTCCGCAAACTAGAGTGCTCACGTGCACACTACATGGGTTTGTCACCAAGTAAGAGAAGGGAAAAGAAAAAAAGAAAAAAACACATACCTTTTCCCGCTTGGTTCTTGAGACAATTTAACAGCCACAAACATCACTAGAAACTTGAATTACTTATTGCTTGTCGCATTTACTTGTGTACATCATCCCCTGACTCTTTCTAATTAATGTCTAGTCAGAAAATAAGCTAGGTTCACATTTAAAGATACAGAAACCTAAATTCCTTCTAAGGAAACGTAAATAATATAAAAGGTTCATATAAATATACACAGATATATATTTTTGAAGCACTTTCAGTTTATGGCTACTGATGTCTTCTAGCACCTTGATAGATAAGGACATATATCTGCTTGTCTTTCTATCAGTTTAGATTTCCAGACATTTTAGCTATCCCTTACTATGTTTTATACAGCAGAGTTTAAAGAGCAGAAATTAATCATCAGCAAATAAAATCACTGCTGTTTTACAAATTATCTAAAGAAACTAGTAAATGTCAAGCAACTGACAAGTTTATTTTAAGGAAAATTGCCATTTCCCACACTGGTACTCCTACAAAATACTACTAATGTCCTGCTACCAAAATATGCCCTCAAGTGGACAAATGGGATGCAACAAGAAGGTTAAATGTACATTTAGCAAATCAAACATTTAAATAACAGTATAATATACTAGATAGAGAAAGTACAAGCAATAATTATATAAACAACTATAATAAGTAACATAACAACAGTGGATTTAACCCAATGTGTCAATTATACAATATTTATATCCCATATAGCTTTGAACTTTGTCGAAGCATCTGTGTTCTATACACATATTGTATTAAATCTAATTTGAGTAGAAGAGGGAGAGGCTTAGCCCACACCCTAATTTATAACTAAGTTACCATGCATTATGAACATACATTGTGGCAGGTACTCAACGAGCTACCCATCCTTAGATGGCTCATGCTGTTCCCGTTTGCTCATCTGAATAATGACTGCGGCTGTACTCTTCTTATTATATTACCTGGCTGTGGCTTCACCCTTCTTATAATATTGCCTGGCTTTTTACATTATCAAGAATGACACAATACTAGTGTATGCGGGTATATCATGTTACTGTTAGTGTAAACAAAAATGCTTGACAATGCAACTATAATTCTTAAACCTTTGTGCAGACAAATGTATTGTCTAGCAGTTGAGAGCCTGATTGTTCCTAATCAGCAGACCTGTATTTTCATGTTCCAATATGACTACATGAAAAGATGCCAATATTAGTCTGCAAGTTTAGTAAGCAGTAAATTCATTGGGGATTAATTCGAGGAGACACTTATATTATAGCTAAAGCACTTGACATTTGATAAATGTATCCTCTCAATGATGCGTTCTATCTAGTCATTAACTATAAAACAACTTTTCTGAGAAATATTGTTGTAATGCCAGTTAATGATTTGAATTAAATATTTCTATATACAGTCATAAAGCAATTACCAGGATAAAATAATACTCTTGCAGTGCATGGATCATCATAGATATCCTCTGATGTTAGAGGAAAAACAAGCTTCTTAAACACCTTTTTGACATAATAAAGGTGTTACCCCATAGTTTAAATACATTTTGTCTATTTACAGCAAAATGGGTTAGGAATTTTAACCTGTAACATTTTCATACATAATAGTTTAAATCTTAGCAGCTTCCATTATTTTGATATGTTCTCCAGTATACTTTTATTCAGTCATGAGATTAAATTACTGGTGTTAAGTAAGTCAAAATTATATCTCCAGCACTTATTGTCAGCAGATAAACTCACTGGTTAAGTATTAGTCTAAGCTGTAAGAGTTAATATGTGATATACATAGATGTTTGCTTTAAAAATGTGGTCAAGTGCACTGCAGTTTTACCTCTGTACTGTGTCAGTTTTGATTATACAAAGTCCCTCTGAAAGTTGATAGAAGTGTTAACAACAAAACACTCAATCAAGTAACAACATTATAAGTAGTCTCTTGGATAAGGGAGATGTCTAAATTGTGATCTTGTTGTCTCCAGCCATGGGAATTGTCTTTGAAAAGCTGAAAAATGCAATCAGAGGAACATATTTAATGTCTACTAAAGAAATATTAATATACTTGTTCATTGTATTGCATTTCAGTTTATGTTAAACATGAAATATGATGTGGTTTCAGAACTATTCATGTTTTTATTCCAATATGACTTTGCAAATATTAATTTAAACACTGGTTTCAGACTTGAGTAGTCTAAAACAATTGCACAACAATGGTACTGTATTATGCGGTAATATCAGTAAATAGTTTTCAACAGATGTATGAAATATACAGTTATAGATTTTAACATGATGTTTATTAATACCCTAAATTATTTTGAAATGATACTACCTTAATCTAAATATTTGTACCTTTTTGAAACCTGATTAGAAATAAGTATTATTGAATTACAATAAGATGAGTAAAGAATATATGTATATATTTTAGCTGATTAGATTATCTTAATATATTATTCAATTATCTTTATTTAAAACTAAGAGGATAAGAGAAACTGATCCAAATATTATTTGTGAGGGTAGAAAAGTTTGTTTGGTTAGATTCACTAACCAAACAAAGAGGTATATTACCTCATAGCAATAGGGAATGGTTTTTAAGGTTAAGAATTACAAGTTTGGAAGTTCTTTGTTTTTTTTTTATTCTATCACTTTTGTGTCACTCAGAAACATGCAAAAATCATACAAGAAAAACTTTTTGAATTCTGTATCCAAGATGGAACTAAGAATAAACAATATTTACATAAACTCACACATAAAACAAACTCAAAACTAGGAAATGAAATGTTTATCCATAAATGTTAATGGTCTAAATAATAGTAATAAAAGGAGAAGCCTATTCAAGTACATAAACTTACATAAACCACAAATAGTCTTTTTACAAGAGACACACTTATTAGATAGAGATATAAACAACTTAAATATTAATAATTACACAGTACTAATAAACTCTCAATACAAAACAAAAAAAGAGGAGTAGCTATACTACTTCGCAACTCAACTATAACACCTAAAATAATTACTACTCATCAAGATACATCAGGTATGTTTTGTCTAGTTTCAGTAGAGTTAAATAAGAGAATCTATACGTTAGTAAAGCTATATTATATCCCAGGACTAGGATTAAAAACAGTTAAACAGCATTTTGAAGAGATAATTCATTTAACTAAGGGTAGCCTGATATTGGCAGGAGACTTCAACTGTATAATGAATAAAAAAGATACAGATTCTAAATCCAAAAGAAGAAAACAACCTATATCTAAAGCACTATCAAAATTTATAGATACATTGTATTTAAAAGATATAAATGAATTTTCAGAACCAGACTCACTAATCTTCACATTTTATTCTCATAGATATAAAACTAACTCTAGAACTGATAGAATATATGTTGCCAATGACCTAATAACAAAAATTGACAAAGTCAAAATCATAAATTGTCCTTTATCTGATCATAATGCCATAGTCTTTGAGATAGAGCTTACACCATTTTATTCAAATCCCATTACTGGGATACCTTCCTATATCACAAAATTGACAGATTTCAAAGAATTTTATGAAGAAACAATCAAAAACTTTCTAGAAATAAATTACACAGAAGATATTTCAGAAATATATGTCTGGGATTCATTAAAAGCAGTTACATATGGGAAGATATCCTGGTACATAAATAAAAGGAAGTTATGGAATAAAGATATGCTAGACTTACAAAACAAAGCAGATAAATTGAAACTGGAAATACAAAAGGGTAATGCTACTCAAGTTCAAGAACTTACATAAATCAATAAGAAGTATACAGAATTGCTACACCATAAGATTATGATTAACTTAGAAAAGATAAAAATAAACTCATACTCTACAAATTCAGCACACTTGAGATACTTAACTAATAGAACAAAAAAAATAATTAAATCTAAGCAAATAAAAGAAATATTTATTCCCAATACTAACAAAAGAGTTACGGAATTAAATGATATTTTAGAAGCATTCAGACTCCAATTTAACAGTGATAATTTCATAAATACTCAAGATACACCTACTAAGGATATAAAAAAATACTTAGAAAACAATATTCATATTAAATTAACACAAGAACAAATAGACATTATAAACAAACCAATCAATATGACAGAATTAAAATCACAAATTAAAAAGCTCAAGACAAATATAGCACCTGGCCCAGACAATATGCTACCAGAAATGTATAAATTAATACCCAATCAAGCCATATCTTTATTATTAAAAGTATATGATATAGCCAATAAAGATTTGAATATACCACCCTCTTGGAAATATTCATTGATATCCCCAATTATCAAACCAGATAAAGATGAGAAACAGTTTTCCTCATATAGGCCAATATCATTACTCAGTATAGACTACAAGATGTTTATGGCTATATCATGAATAGGATCAAACACTTTCTTCCTTTCTTAATTCACAAAGATCAAACAGGTTTTATTAAAGGAAGAAATACTTCAGATAATATTAAAAGAATACTAACATTAATAGATTATAGCAAACATAAAGTCCTAAATTTAAATGTAATCTCATTAGATATTAATAAAGCTTTTGATTCAGTTAACTGGAACTTTCTTTCACTAGTTTTAAAAGAACATAACTTTCCTTCTAATTTTAATAATCTTATCCAAATACTGTATGAAAAATCTACTGCATATGTTAAACTGGGATCATATAGATCAGGCCCTATAACAATCAAAAAGGGAACTAAACAAGGTTGCCCTTTATCACCATTGTTATTTTCATTACTCATAGAACCCTTTGCAAATCAAATCAGATCAAACAATAACATAAAGGGCATTTGTATTAATAAAATGTTAAACCTTAAAATCCAACTCTTTGCTGATGACATACTATTAACTCTCTCAGATGCAAATGAGTCTTTGAATGCTCTATTTAACTCCATGAATAAATTTCAAAATATTTCAGGCTTAAAATTTAATGAAAACAAAACTAAAATTATGCCCTGTAATTGTAAAAAAAAAATAATATAAGCAAAAGATTTTCCAAATATATAGTAACAGAAAGTAAATTATTATATCTGGGAATAAATCTACTCAATGAATTATCAGATTCTCTAATATTTAACTATAATAAAATACTAGACAAAATAGAACAAACAATTGGTTACTGGAATAAATATATCTTTTCAACAGCAGACAGATTATATCTTATTAAAATAATCATATTTCCCAAAATATTATACTTAATACAAAATTTTTCATTGCCACCTCCCAAATATATTATTCAAAGATACAATAAACTAATTTTAAATTTTCTATGGTTTCCAAATAAACCCCGTATAGCCTTAAATAAACATTTGCCAGATTGGGAAGATGGTGGAATTAATTTACCGGATATTGATTTATATATTACCTCATCTGTTATTAAAAACATAACACTATGGTTAAATAATTCATACACACCTATATGGAAACAAGCCCATGAGCAGATTTACATAGAAATAAATTATAATCACATACAAGACAACTTAACAGTAATACCATCATCCCTTATATGGATGTTAAAAGATTATTTTTTAGGGAAAAGGAATAATATTAATAAATTGCCATCAAACTATGTAAGCTCTACACTTTCAGTGTTCAAAACATATATAAACAAAATACCAAATATTAATTCTTGGATTTTTCGTATTTTCCCTATAGCTTTTACATCAAATATTCTAGATACATTCCAAATATCTAAAATAAATATACTTAAAGAAGAAACATTACTCTTTTGGCATCAACTTATAGAGAAAGGGAAAATTCTAACAAAGGAACAGATAATTTATAATTATAATATAAATAAAGACAATTGGCTGTTTTTACAAAATCTAAGGCATTTTCTTATAAATAAAATAGAACAAATGCAACCTTCAGTTAGACATGAAGCTCCAAAACTCATTGAATACCTTATTCTTATCACAAAACAGCCTTATCAGGGTACAGGTTATTTGTCTACTATCTATAAAATTGTTAAAAAACAAAAAACTATCATGAAAAATCATACTGGGATTATTATACTTTAATAAACAACCATCCTCCAGTTGAAGAAGAAAAAAGTAATATTCTAAAATCTTCCAAATTTTCTACATTATCAAAATACTGGCAATTATTCACTTGGAGATATCTACACAGAAGTTTCTATACACCACATAGGTTAGCCAAAATGTATTCTATTGAAGATCAATGTTGGAGATGCCATACCAAGATAAAAGCAGATTGGCAGCATGTTTTTTATGAATGTATATGTCTCAATATGTACTGGAAATCCATTAACTATTTTTTCAGACTGTTTATAATGATAATTTTCAATTAACAAAGTCTTTAATTTTATTCAACTCTCCTATTCCAAACTGTGTACCAAAAAAGACACTAAAATCCTATGGTCACTATTGGCAATTTCACGTAAAATCATAACTATACACTGGAAAAATGAGGCTTTGCCTACGTTCAAGGAATTTGAGACTTTAGCAACAACAGTTGCTCACATAGAAATATTAACAGTGAAGAACAGAACTAAAAGATCTACTTCTTACTATTACTCTTGGATGAAAGTACTGGAAATACTCGAAAAGATCGAAGAAGATATATCATCTTATGTTTCTAACTTTATATAATATAGAATTTCAATGTTATTTGCATAGACACCAATGTAAATAGTTATATAATGGTTTGAAGTTAGTAATGTTTTAGAATTGTAAATATGTTATTTATCTTTATTTCATGTAATGTTTAAGACATCTTATTTGAAATAATAAAAAAAATATTTAGTGAAAAAAAAAGAAGTCTGATTGTGACCAAATTGATGAATAAATGCATAAACAATGGCCACAGTAATGCATTTCAGCTCATTGCTGTCAGAAGCATACTTAGGTTCATGGGTAAGTTCTAGGCTAGTTGCCCTTGTGGACCATTTTAAGCCTAGCCAATTTCCCTTCCAAAAGTGAGAATAAGACCGTGTACCTTTTGTTTCTGAGGTAAACACCTTAACTGTTATATCAACCCAGTGCCAACCATTCTGTCACTCCCATAAACAAACAGATATGTCCATCACTTTTAGCCATTATACACTTCAGATGTTTAACTGAGATGAATGCATAAATAAGTATATAAATAATGGCCGAAGTAATGTATTTTAGACATATACTACAACCCCCCTGCACAAACACACACACACACACACACACACACACACACACACACACACACACACACACACACACACACACACACACACACACACACACACACACACACACAAAAAACCCTGCATTGTATACTTACTTGAATAACTACACCAGTTGCAGCTCCTCCTCACTAACTACAAAGACAGTCTCACTGACTGTGTTTTGGACTGTCCTTGATCATGCAGTACTCATCAAGTTCAGTGCCAATCCTTTACTTCTTTCAGATATCCTTGGACAGTTGTTTGCTATGTAAAATAATGTCCAGATAAGGCTACTTACTAGATTGCTGTATGGATCATGATACATTTATTTTCACACCTTTACTGTTTCTGGACGGCTGTATTAACTATGCAGCCTTTAATTGAAAGCAAAATGCCACACTCTCCAAATACAACCCACAAACTTACAAGTATGTGTGTGTGTGTGTGTGTGTGTGTGTGTGTGTGTGTGTGTGTGTGTGTGTGTGTGTGTGTGCACGTGTGTAGTTGTGATTTTAAAGCAGGCACCCACATCTCAAATACTGTATTTGGCATACCACATTAGCCTTAGAATATGATGCTAAAACAAAAAAGTGTTAAAAACATAGAAGATTCATTGAGTATCTGGACAATGATTCAGAAACCCAGTAAGATAAATATGCACAGGTTTACATACAGTAAATTATAAAGCAGTTATTGAAAGGTAAAGTTCAATGTTTTACCCTATAGTTTATTCATGTGAGAAGCAAATCAGAAAATAGAGGTTTATATGACGGAAACAGGATCTAACTTGAAATTCTGGAAAGAGATGGTGTCAGAAGACAGGATATGTAGTTGCATAGATGTAAAACTGAACTTTGAAATAGAAACAAAGGATCAAATATGCTGCAGAGGTCTGACAGTGGAACTAAAAGATTAGCTAAGAAAATTAGACCCGAAAAAGAGATAAAGAGATGTGCAAAATAATTAACTTTATAACAGAAGCTATAAGTAGAGAAACAAATAAGAAAAGCCTTCACCTTCTTAGTAAAGCATATAGAATTTTAATGCCTACCAAAAAAAGTAAACTGAAAAAAAAAAAAAAAAAAAAAGGAAAGAGATCTGTATAAATACCAATATATTTGACAAAGTCAAGAAAATTCAGGACATTTGCATGGAAGTGCTTGCATTGATATTTTTATACACCAGTTAAACTGGAAAAGATATTGCATCAGATAAAGGGATTATGTTGGAGATGTAGCAAGAAAGAGAAAGGCTCATAGAAACCTACTTTCTGGGAATGTGAAGGTGTAAACAGATACAGGATGGATACTAAGTCATTACAAAAAATCATGTTGAAAGGAAATTCAGCTTACTATGGATATGATGTTACTAACCTCCTTCAAGATATATAAAAATATGTACAGGCTTTGCTAGCACTGCTTTAATTGGTAGCAAAAAAGAACTGCTAGAAAATGGAAATCCAAAGGACATTCAACTATAAATGATTTGAAAGTAATAATGGAAAAGATTTAAAACTTTGAAACTACAAAGAGCTACCTGGTCAAGATGGTCTTTCATTTTAAATGAATGGAATAGACAGGATGCTGCTATAATAAGTGGTCAATAGAAAATGCTAATCAAAGATTTATGTGCTATCAAATGATGAATTAACATGAACAAGGACTGAATTAAGTCAACAGACATTTTGGGAATACATATAAAATAAAAACATTTGAATATTATCTATATGTATATAGTTGTGAAGGTTGTAAGAGGTCATGTTGTCATGGTTAGAACGAATAGTTAAGCATGTAAATACATGTAAAAGTATGTAAGTGTTTTATATGTAAATTCACAGTGCATGAAAATTGTGTGATTGCTTTACGATAATGTAGTAAAGGTATTTGTGATTAAAAAAACAAAGTAAGAAGGTTCCAGAACTGAGCTGAATATCCTTGATTTCAGAACTTTGATGAATATCCACGGTTCCATAACTGAGATGCATACCAGAAATTCAAGGAATGAAATAAACATTTTTCATGTGAGCGATAATGTTGCAGGTAGTATCCCTGCAACCAGATTTAGAAGGTTACTAGAAAACTGTTGAGATTTAATGGGTGTATATATCAAATAAATACCACATGAAGATTGGAAGGACTAAAAACTGCTTAAATGTTGATGTTGAAAATGTTTCACTTACTTTGTTGATCTGTGCAAATGCCAGCAGCATGTTGGTATACTACAGTGTAGTCTAGTGATTATGCCTGTTTGATCTTTTGCAAAGAATAACTATCTTAAAGAACTAATTATGATTGTAAACAAGTCTAAAGATTGTAAGAGAATGTGTGTGCGTATATATATATATATATATATATATATATATATATATATATGTATATATTATTTTACAGTGACCTGCATCTAATTCATGTTAGCTGCAGTAAAGATTTGTGTGCAATAAAATAAACATCATGTAAACCCGACTCATTATTCACTAATCATGAAAATAGCTAGATATTACACCCACGTTTTTCAACTCCCATCATAGGGGATCCAAAACCTAACCTGGCACTCAGTGGGAGTAAGTATGACAAATTAATTGGATAGAATGCCAGTCTAATGCAGAACTAGTTGGTAGACACACACACACACACACACACACACACACACACACACACACACACACACACACACACACACACACACATAATATACTCACGCATGGCAACCACACCTACAGGAAATTTGGAGGATTGCCAGTTCACCTAGTGTTAAGTCTTTGAAATGTAAGTGGAAATCAGAGACACCTGTTGAAAAGCCATATGAACATATGGAGGCCATGAAGACTTAACAGAGAAGTCACCCCTGTACTGGAGAGTGAGAACCAAGCACCCTGAGTCAGTAATGCTAGCCACTGTACCACTGTATCACATCAAGTTTAACATAAACAGAAGCTGAAACCTACAGTTAAAATAGCACATTTCCTTCTCAGAGGTTGTTTTGTAACAGTCATCAAGCTATATTTTCCAGATCTTTCTAAATATACTGCTGCTTTGTAGTGACTATTGCTTCAAGTTCAGTTAAAATAAATATGTTCACTTAAGTGAATCAGTCAGTGCTATTTCATGTTGCGATACTTAGAAGACTGAAGGTACCAGCTGAGTGTTTTTAAATGCATGAGGAAAGAAACTGGTCACTGCAGTGAACAGCTGTAATGAAATAACGTGATTATAAACGTATGCTGCTGTTTTAGACATCCTTTAGAGCATCTGCAGTACAGATGGTAGCCATCATTTATCTTACTACTCTCCTATACAGTATCCAGTAATTGATGAGATAGTTAATGCGTTAAATCTTTACGGTTTGTATTACTGTGCTTTATTTTCAGCACTGAACTAAATAAATGTTTGGTTTTCGAATAAATGGCTTGTATCTTTCTCTGATGTCTTACAGATTTATTGCCATGTTGTACATAAATAAGTGCTGCTTAGTAAGGCAACATGGCATTCATTTGCTTATATTTTGCTCTGACGGAAATGTTTTCTAGAAAAGCAGTTAAAAGTCTTTTTTATGAGCAAGACTAAGCTGTACTCACAGAAAAAGTATATCTTTGAATAATTTCATTTCCTTATAATGTAGACTCTCTGTAAATTATAAATATTGCAAATAGATAAACTATTGTAAAAACAAGAGACTGCGATGTAGTCCACAAAAAGTGTAACACATTTACATTTCTCATGGATATCAAATGAAAAGAAAAAAGACAAACAACATGACCTTGAAAATAACAATTATTAATATGTAACTGTTAACGGTTAATCCTTCAAGATAAGCATGACAGTTAAATATAAGCATGGGCCTAAAGGTACTTAAGCCTCAGAAGCAGAACATCTATTACAGACCCTTACATTAGCAGAAATGGCATTAATACAGCAAATACTCTTCATCTCACTCATGGTTGCAGCCACACTGGCACAGTGTCCTACAGCAAATGACCTAAAAGATTCAGAAGGAGTGAAGCTCTGTGCAAGAATGTTTGAACACAGCCATTACTATAATGACCAGTCTTGTGGTGGGGATCAGTTAGACATACGAAATGGAGACGATATGCCCTACGTGCCCAAAGGATGGGATAACAAGGTCTCCTCTTTGGTGGTATCCACTCGCTGTGAACTAAGAGTCTGGTCCAAATCTCCAAAAGGAGGAAATAATCGCAAATTCACCAGCGGCATATACTACCAGTTAAAGGATTACAGCCTAGGTCTCTTCGGCAACTGGAATGATGCTATCTCCTCCTACTTCTGTTCATGTACATGAAGGGACAATTAGATGTTTGTACTTACAAATAAGCAAGACAAGATGCCCAACTCATGGACAGAAAATAAATCTTTTCATTGACTTAAACTATATAAAAAAAGATTGATTACAGAAATTATAAGACTTCAGGCAACAAAACGAAGACAGTAGAAATGAGACTTTTTATACTAGTGATATACACCCACATATTTTGTTGTGCTAACTGAAGATTATTTCTTTGATGTCCTAATATAAAAATTATCAAGAAAGTTTCTGTTTCAGATGTCACAATAGCTGCAAGATCTAGGAAAAGCATTTGCCTCACTAGTAATCATTGCTTATTTTTCATAGCTGCATTTTCCAGAGTTTAAACTAAAGCCTCTTTAGTTATCTGTACCTAAAACATTTTTCACTTGTTTCTCTAGAATAGTTTTACTGTGAATGTCAAGAAAGCTGCATGTTTATGACAATCTGTTAGACTGTCTTCATCTGTTTTGTTTCTAGAACAGTCACATGAAAAGATACCTTTTCTCATTAAGAAAATGTGATTATAAAATAAAATAGTGAGTAAAAGCATTGATTGAGTTCTATGCTTCTTATAAAAATACATTAAAGTTTCCCACAAGTTCAATCTTTCACAGAAAAATGCATTTCTCAGATTGGTTTTACACAAAACAGTAGTAGTAGCGCTTTTTCAGTTGTGCAAAACAGGACTTAGCTTGATGGAATGTAAGATTCTAAACTTACCTTCAATTATCAAAATTAAGATTCACTGTGTAGTATGTTAGCTGTCTTACTGCATACCTCTCAAATGTCCTTGCTTTTGACTCAAATTTTAGCTCTATTCCTCGTAATCCCCCCTAAAACTGGTGGCTTTTGGAAAAAAAGGTGATGAATTGCTTGTTGTAAGTAATAACAGTAATTAGATATATAGACTTCATTTAGTTCAGAAAATATAGTAACTCACAGTCTCTTATTGTGTCAGAGTTAATAGCACTATAACAGGTAATATTTTAAAAGAGTCCCTAACTGTCCCTGATTATTTCTGGATTTGCCTCTGATTCAATTGAGTTTTGTTACTGATTGGTTGAGAACTATGTCTAATTCTTCCATGTCATGTTAAATATGTTTTACTTACTGTATCACAGTTTTCTATAATATTTAGAGGAAACATACAAAAAACATTTTACTAACATAGGAGGACACTTGGATGTTTGTTATTTTCATAAAGACACTAATCTCCAAATGAAAACTTTTCTGCAAAAAACAGAATAGGTGGTAACCCTATAATGTTAGACCCTGAAGTTAAATAAATTACAGTGTGGATATCAGTACAACCTGTTTTCAGGTAATATCAAGGGAAAATTCCTAAATAAGGCTACCAAATGACAGATGTTTAAACAGTACAGCACAAAATAAATAAATGGTCAGAAAAACAGGGTAAACTCTATGCAGAAGTTAGCCGATAATAGCCTTGTAAGTCATATGTGACTTATCCAATTTCTAACATTTTTACGTTAATGAAACTTGAACTACATGCAGCCCATAATTTACAAGAAAATGGCATTTTATAATTGTAATATAGCTAAAAGTAAGCAAACAGAAAACGTCTTTAAATACACCCACACATATTCCTAAGTATATTTTATATACCTACCAATACATATTTATACTGTGTGTGTGTGTGTGTGTGTGTGTGTGTGTGTGTGTGTGTGTGTGTGTGTGTGTGTGTGTGTGTGTGTGTGTTTGATTTGAAAGCAGCCACCCACATCTGCAAATACTGTATTTGGCATACCACATTAGCCTTAGAATAGAAAAGGTCCATCTTGGAAATAAATCACAGATTGTTAAATGTATTCCATTCTGATGCAGAACTTGTACTGGCAACCTAGTTACACAACACCTAGGGCTGGTGAACCAAAACAGCACACCAAGGTGTGCCAGTGCTGACGGAGCAGGGGTGAGATAAAGATTTGGATCTGCAGTACAGTTATTACTTTTTTTTCAAGAGATTTCTAGGTACATACTAGTACAGAATTTTTTGCAAATAATTTCCTTGCATTAAACAGAAGTATACATAGTTTAATCCTACATTTTGTCACAGACTGTAGCAGCAACATCACAGTTCAAGTAATAATGCCTCACTTTCAATGACTTTTGCTTCCATTTATGTGTTCCCGAACTGTAAATGTCTGTTCTTCTATGTGTGTGTGTGTGTGGGGGGGGGGGGGGGTGAAGTACACCTTGGCAGCCCTATGATAAAATATGCTTTCATGGTAATTGTGCCTGAATCCTTCATGGTAACATTACTGTCAGCCTCTTATGAATGATGGATGAAAAGGGTTCCTTTATGTGAGAACGCATGATTCCTTGGTCTCTTCCTCCCACAATAAGCAGCTGCATCAGGACCCCATAAAGGCCCTATGATTCTGTCCCTACATAAAGTAATTATGTCTGCAGGTCCACAATGAGGAGGAATTAAGGAGGGCAATGCCTGATATGTGTTTTGCTGCAGCTGATAAAACTGCAGTGAGGACACCCTAAAGAACAACTATAAGTCTCAGGCTTTATTGCAGTCTGATCTCATGTCTCTCCTTTGCACATGGATGTCTACAGTCTTCAGGGAGGTGCATCCCCTATCAGTGACCCTACAGTGAGCTGCTATAGTAACAATGCACCTCTCTCACCCACACATGACCCTACAGTAAGCTGCTATAGGAATAGTACACACCTCCCACCCACCTATGACCCTCCAGTGAGCTGCTGCAGTAGCAGTGCATACCTCCCACCCACCCACGACCCTACAGTGAGCTGCTGTAGTGGCAATGCACACCTCCAACCCACCCACCCACGACCCTACACTGAGCTGCTATAGTAGCAGTACACATCTCTCATGACCCAACAGTGAGCTGCTACAATAGAAGTGCACACCTCCATCCCACCCATACAGTGAGCTACTACAGTATTTTCAATGTGAGACTGTTTCTTCCATCACTAAGCCTAGCATAGCCATGCCTACATATATCACTTATTTCATATATCCAGATTAATTTATAAAGAAATGTTGAAAACAAAATATTCTGCTCTGGAAGGTGCCATAAACAGCAACTTTGCTAAACTCACATCTTAAAAGAATGTTGAGATATAAAATATCGGTCATAATCCTCTTAGGTGTTCAGTTTGTCTTCTGCAAATGCATTTATCCCAACAGATCTCTGGACTGTTCTCTTTCTATTGTGTCATATTTTCTTTTGAAAGTAGACAGAATTCACCTGTAATGAAATAATAAAGATGGATATATTTAATAGTAAGACTTCTGGAAAATGGTGATGCTGTTTGCAAGTTTTCCAGAAGTATTTCAAGAAGTATTTCTGCAGTTCATAATTACAGAGTCATAAGTTCAGACAATAGAACTAGAAGACATATCAAGCTAGCCTGTTGCCACAGCCACCATATGACATTTGTGATCTTAGTTTGACAGGCCTATGAGCTTAAACATCAAATGGAAGGATTATAAGAGCTGTTCCCTTTTGTACTGTCCAGGGAGGAATGGTATCACTATCTTCTGCCAGTCTGACCTGACCTATTGTTATCACAGCAGCCAGCCTGAGAGCCAGGGATACACAATGAACATCAGTAAGAAGCATTCGTGAGACCTTGCATGCCCCAACAACATCAGTCACTTTTTGTCATGCCATGTACAAGTCAATTAGTGCCAACGAAATGCTAAGAAAACAACATGTCTAGGCAACCCTATTGCTGAATATGTGATGCAGTGGTTTCTGAGATCAGGAGTTGGGCTCCAAGGCTTGATGGAAGACATTACATGCATGCGTGCGCACTCATCTGTGTGCATGTGGAAATTACTAGTGCTAAGGAGAACGGTTCCTATCTATGCACAAAGTGTCTCCTATGATGCATGGGCTGCACAGGATATAATATAAACTGAGAAATCCAGGGAAAGAGAATGAAAACAAGCAACAGAAACAGAGAAAAACTAATTTAAAAGGTAGTAATGGTGAAATGACAAAAAAACATATCAAATGAAAGCAGCAGATTTTAGGTTAATTCCTCCTAGAAAAAGAATAACAGAGTAGTGCATGGAAGCAGGAGTAGCTGCTCTTAGGAATGACTTGAGGAACTGATTTATTCGCAGACCAGGTGGCTATAGACAGTTTTTCTTAGGAGTATGGAAATAAAAAAAACGTGGAATCAGAGAATAATCAGCTATTCTAATGCATAATATGGAGCATGTATGCTGCTGCAAACTAAGTATTTATGCATGAAATACAGATATATGAAGACTAGGTGACTCAAGAAATCCATATATGTTGTCTAAGTCTAACTTCAGAAATTAGTGCCTCTAACCATCTTCAGAGGGATACATGGAAAGCCTGTATTGGAATAAAGTTTGCATAGCTCATGTTTTTCTCTTTTACCCACCTTCAAAGATCACATTTATTCTGCAAACGGTATATAACCTGAGCTCCCTAGAATGAATTTCTGTATTATTTTGGCAAAACTACATGGCAAGGTAAATGATTAGTAAGTGAGCAGAGAGTTATTACCAGACATACTATGACTAATAATATGGGATAACGGATACTATACAAGACTATGGGACATCAGCTGAACAACTGCACGGTTTGCTTTAACACAGAAGGCATTGAAGCTGAATGGTAGCAGGTTAGTTAAGTGCAGATACACACAAACAAAAGATCATTAAATGCACACAGATTGTAACTGTTTTGCAGTTTCAAAACAGGAGCATTTAGCTAATACAATCAGGGTGAAAACTCCCTGTAGTTAGCCTTGGCACAGGAAGGGGAAAAGCACCATGATAATTAAAACAGAAAATGAGATGATGCCATCCAACACTCCATGGGATCTCTCACTTCTGATACACAGTAACAACATCCTCGATATGCAAAGATGTTATCAATGACCTTTGAATTGATATTTAATATGTGTTGCTATTCTGACATCTTTATGGACACTGATTGCTCTGGGTGTTAGTCTCTTATCTGTGCTACCCAAAATAAATTCTTCTTCAGTTAAATTTCAGATTAAGTAAACCACTCAAAAAATATTAGTTTTGCACTCCCTACACTATGACAAAGGTTCTTGCAAATAAAGTAGATGGAGGTTAATAAATAATGGACTTTGTGTTAATAAACAGCACAGCTGGGTTACAGTATAAGTTTTGCTCATACCTCAGAAAACAGCCCCCTCTTGCTGCCCTCCTCCATGGTGAAGGGATATATTAGTTAGCGGTTGGTATTCCAGTGCAGTCATATGGGTGAATGTAAGTGGCAGAGGGCAATGGAGGGCACAACATGGCTCATTAGTACTACTCTGTGGCACCCTGAAGATATTGGGCCCAGACAGCATATCCGCTCCCTTCATGCACCTCCATCCCGTATGGTTTCATTTATTTATAATCAGCCAGATCTCAACAGAAAACTTGGCAATCCCCACAAAGCTAGGTCATGTCTTTTAGGTGGAGGAAGGGGCAAATTCACACCCCCCCCCAAATCAGTAACTTGGGTGAATCACATATACAATAAACGAGTCTCTCTCTAGACACAGTCATGAACACACAACAGCAACATGGTTTCCATTTCTGTACTGCTATCATGGTCCCACATTAGTTCTGTAGTAACAACTCATTTTCACTGTAGTCTTAAAGAGGGAGCAGAAAGGTTAACTAATAAAATAGAGTTCTGATGCAATGGGACAGGAGCATACAAACAGTAACTAAATAAGAGAAAACTACAATACCTACAAGCAGAAAACTCCAAGACAGTTTGGGTATACTTCTACTATCGGAGTATCTTTTGTCAGCATTTTTGTTAAAGCAAACAGTAGTTGGGAGAAAATACACTATTCAGTACTAACTTTGCTCTGTGCTGGTAACACATGGACAGCAATCTTGGAAACCAGTGAGAAAACATGTACGTTACATGCTATATGTAGAAATGTGAAGAGGCTTACACAATATGGCATTAAAAAACTACTGAGGCTTAAAAACAAGACTCCGCTATTCTAATCTGTTTGCTAAATCAAAGCCTCTATACACTATGAATGTATAACAGATCATGAAAACAATCAGCTGACTGATATACAGCACAGTTAAATACAGGAACAGATATGAGGTCACAGCATCAGTATGAAAAGTGAAGACTGCCACAGAAACTGGTGGATCAGTTCTGAATGGTGTCAGTGGGGCATGGTCATACCTACAGAAATACATAAATTGCATGGAAAAAGCAGACAGGAATGACACAGTAATATACTGAGCCATCAATAGGCATGTATGGCTAGATGGAGGCTGCGCTGCAAGTGGAGAAGAAAATTAGGATGGAGAATGTTCGCTAATGGAGAATAAATTCACTGACAAATGCTACTAATAAACAGAAAAATAAACATTTTTAAGGAACATGTAAATATATATGTACATTATATAAACACACATATATAGCAGGAGAACAGCTTGTATAAATAGAGGGAGCTCCAAAGATAGGGTTAAGACAGGAAGTTTTCATTGTGATGTTGTTTCCATCAGCCATAATGATGCAGTGCCCTGGGCCAGCGGATGTGAAATTAGCCAATATGTGTCCCATGGTGTTTGAACACAGCTGCTTCTATAAGGACAGTTCTTGGGGAAGAAACTATTTAGACAGAGACCAAGAATGGAGACAATACTCCATTTGCACCTCTGGAATGGGGCAACAGGATCCCCTCTTTGTTTGTGGCCACTGACTATGAATGAAAAACCTGGCCTACTACAACACAGCTGGGGCAGTACTTGTACTTATTATCAACGTAATAATCAAGGTAATATACAAGGCTTGTTTGGGAACTGGAAAGTTGCAGTCTTTTTCTACTGCTGAAGTGGAATTAACGTGATACATACACCATTTAACGTGTTTGTACACCATTTAATGTGGCAATATTTCAAAATTCTATTCCTTAGTGAGACATATACGCAACTTCAAAAACATTTTGAAAAAAAATGGAAATACAATTTTAATTCAGTAAAACTAAAAGATGTCTTCTGTTATTTAATATTGTGACACTGAGTTTGGAATAAATACATGAAAATAGTACCTAAAAATTAATTTAAGACAGAAACAGCCACAAGGGTCAATTCTAATAGCTGATAAGGCATGCCCTGAACTTGCAAAATTGCATATGGTCTTTTACTTATGCTATTATTTTACCAAGTTATTACAGGCACTTACTGTATGCTATGCATAAAATATAATAGAAGTTCGGTTAAATAAACAATCTAAACAAAGTACTATATATGTACCACTGCTTCATTGTCACCTAAATAAATGCCAAGTCACAGGGTTTACAGGTAGTATGGCATAAGGTCTATAGAACTAGCTGTTTTTAAAGGCACATTTGCAGGCAGCTGTTTGAGCCACTAATGACGTGAGTTTGGTAATATACTTGGGCAAGTGAAGCAGTAAGCCTGGGACAGTGTGAAATCCAAAAGAACCACTAAGAGCTTGGTAAGAAATCCAGTTTATAAAGCTATGAGGTGAGGAATGGAAAATTTAAGATATCACTGTTTATATATGATGTGCTAACATACTTAACTGAAAGAAAGCTTGATTTGCAAGCTTTACACACAGAGTTCTGCATATGTTTGGTAAACTCCCTGGATATAAAATTGCAGTGGCGACTGTGAATTATGCTCAGTCTGACACTCTCTGCTTACTTGTGGGATTCTGTCCTCTTGAAGAATCTGGCTGTCAGGATAGGTGTGTGTATAGAAACTTTATTTAAAACATAAAAAATTTACAAAATGGTAAAGGAACTATTTTAGAAAGAAGAAATTACAATGGCTGGAATAAGATCAGAGGATGCAAGCATTACTATTCTTTTGTTTGTTTCTCTGTTGTTGTGTATTTCACATATTTCTATTAAGTCACCCAAGTAAAGATTTCAGTATTTTTTAACATATGCACATATATATATATATATATATATAGATATATATATAGATATATATATATATATATATATATATATATATATATGTACACACACACACACACACACATATATATATAATATATATATATATATATATATATATATATATATATATATATATATATATATATATATATATATATATATATATATATATATAAAATATATATATATATATATATATATATATATATACACACACACATATATATAAGTAACACCTGATAAAATTGGAGAGTTATGTCCGTCATTGTCAAAAGTTGGATGACTTTCTTACTATTAATAGTAAAGTTAGATTTCTGAAGATGATTGTACTTATGCAATTGGCACTACTCAGAAAACTATATATATATATATCTGTGTGTGCATCTATGATTGAGCTGATAAGAAAAATAATATTAGTCAAATTGCAAATGGAACACATTTAGGAAAGTGTCTTCTGATAGTAAAGAACACTGAACCCCTTATTAAATATGATACTATTGATGACAGCTTAAGAATTCAGGATGCAATTATTCAGCAATCTGAAGATTCAGAGAATGTAGAAGAAAATAAAAAAAGAATGGAAGAAGTTCACAACAAAGAACTTGGAAGAAAAAGTATATTTATATAACGATAGTGAACATAATACGAAACCATTTTATAGATATACAGAGATATAAGATGTGGTACGAGTAAAAACATAGAAATCAATAAAGTGTGTGTGTAGATGCTAAAATATATTCTCAAACAGCAACGGGTTATAGATATATTTATAAAATCTTATGTAAAACAGTTTGGCTCCAGAGAGCGGGTGATACTTGTACTAACAACATCCAGGTAACTTTAGACATCAAAATTAAATTATACTGAAAAAGATTTATGCAAAATGGGCCCAAGCAAAGCACAAGGATGAAACATAATTAATAATAATGACCTAAGAACACCAGAGAATGAACTTCCTTTACCATTATATCTAATATTCAATGCATCATTTAAATCTGGGGAGAGTCCTCAAGATTAGAGACATGCACTTATTAAATCTACCTTCAAGGGAAAGGGAATAGGACAAACCCAGAGTCGTGTAGATCCATAAGTTTAATGTCTTGCAATGAAAACAATAATGGAAATGATTACTTTGGATAATGTATTGTCAGAATTGGAAAGTTTGAAACTTGAAACTATATATCAGGATGTATGTTTTCAAAGGGGATCTATAACTACTTGTAATATGACAGTCTATAATACTATAATAGCAGCAATACATGAAGCATTACACTGCGATGTACTTTTACATAAACTTAAATTCAGCCTTTGATAGGGTCATACACAAAACACTGATCAATAAATTAGAACAACTGCTTATTAATGTAATCTTGACATGATGTATAGCTGCATAGTTTACAGATAGGATATGGCAAGTATCATACACCATTGGACAAAAGCGCTAATCCACCGTTCTTGTATCATTTTGCATTTTACTGCATTTTTACTGGCTGTTGTACCTGTCGGAGTCTCTGTGGCCTGCAGGTTCCTTATTTTTATTGTTTTTTTGCTTGTTAGATTCAAAAGATTTAGAGCATACACAAGCATAGAAGCTTGTCTTGAAGTTTAACACATACAGTACTGGAAATGACTTTATTATCACTACAATAAACTGTCTATGATATTGTCTTGACTTGTTAGGTTGGTCAGTCTGTACCTCAGCTGGTTTGTATTTGTTAAAAATGTGGCTGGCTGGCTTCACCTTTGCAAATTATAAAATGTTCTGAATTCCTGAATAAAGTTTACTCTTAAATATCTATACAATTTCAGATATTTTAAGTTTTCATAATAACTTGAACCTTCATATCCATGGATGCTGTTGGCATGTTTCCACTGTACTCTCTCCAATTTATTCATGTTAGTTTTCTTATAAAGCTTCTATATTATTATTCCATACTCATTTGGATCTCATGTAACTAACAAAAAATGATTTCATCATTTCTTATTTTCCTTTCATAAAAATCTTTTCTATCCAGCCTACAGTTTTATAACTATCATTAGACAGTTGAATGATATGATCATAAAATCTCAAAGCTGGATCTACTCACCCAGGTCCTTAAATGAATCCACAGCTTCAACCATTGTGTGCTGTCATAAATATTTACCCTTCAGTCTGTCTCCCAAATCTCATATGTTAAGTTTTGATCTATTTTTCAGCACATTATTCTCCCGTGCCCAAATAGTCTATTTAATCAACTTCTTTTGCAGACATGTCCTCTCTGTAACAGATGTAATCAGCTTGCCCATTTTAAGTCATCTTTATACACACTATAGAACAAATCAGATAAAAAAGATCAATCAGAAAAATACAACCTAAACAAGCATGGGCCTAGGACATGGGTGGGACCCCATGTCTGTAACCTGCAATTTTGTTCCTGTTATTCCTGTTTATTACAACTAAAGGCCTTAGAGAGGTAGTTTTATTAAATGTTATTTAAATCTCATTTAAGAAGTATTCAAAGTTTGTATCTGTCTTATCTGTTTTTTTTTTAAAATGTGTTTTATCACTTTAAAATTTTTGCTTTGCCTAGAGCTTGGCAACTGGGCGATCATGTGATTTCTATCATATGACTTTTTATCATGTGCCTTTTACCATGCTATTTTTTTACCTGCTGCTATTTAATGGAGTTCAAATAATGTGGTTTTATCTGAAGAGGTTTATATTTAATAAACAAAAGTGCTAATCCACCGTTCTTGTTCCATTTTGCATTTTACTGCATTTTTACTGGCTGTTGTACCTGCCAGAGTCTCTGTGGCCTGCGGGTTCCTTATTTTTATATGCTCCAAATCTGTCCATGAGAAAACAGCCAAAACCTGTATTAGTAAAGCTACAAACTTACCATCAGAAAAAAATGTATTCTGACCAAACTGTGTCAAAAAAGCAAAGTATTAAAAGTTGGAGTCAGTAGAATGTTTGTGGAAAATGACTATTCACTGTACATGAGGGAGAAGACATAATCATTTATTCCAGCAGTCTGGGAATAGTGAGAGACAGGTGTGAGATTTAAGCTGCAGAATTCATCTGTCTTCAGAATATTTTTTCCTGGAGGATCAATGTAATTTTTGATGCATAACAGGATATGAAGGAAATACAAAAGTTTTCCAAAAAAAGTGAGCCAAAAAGCAGAAGTGGACTCTGCTTCTCAGTTTTCAGATAATAAAACACACAGAGACTTTGCCAGTGAAATCTTTTCCACTCTTCCAAAGGCAAATGCTTGGGAGACAGAGAAAAGCACAGGCATTAACTAGAAGAATCATGAGTACCTTGGAATTAGATCAGAATATGGAGTTGGAAGACAGACATGAACAGGGAAAAAGACAAGGAATACAGAAATTAGTGAACAAATGTGAGACTGGAAAGCTTCACTCACATTTGTAAAAGGTAAAATGGCAGGGATCCATCTCCGCATACCTTCCCACTTCCACAGAAGTCCCACAAGGATTCATCCTTGGCCCTCTGCTATTAAATATTTTTATCAATAAGCTACATTAATCTTCTTGAGAAGGCACCTTGATTCAATATGCAGATTACTCTACTATCATCTGCTGTTCAAACAACTTAACTGACTTCCAAGAAATCACTCCATAATCTATATCCATTGAAACCCAGCTTACAATGGCATGACTCCTACTCAACCCCCCAAAAAAACTAAATCTTCCTCTTTACCCCCAAATTTCATACCCCTAACAAAGCATTTTTCTAAATTTTTTTAAAAATGGCACTGAAATTGAGTTAGTCCACCCTACCAAACTATTAGGAGTCATAATAGATAATAATCTTAAATTTGACCTCCACATGCAAGACAACCCATCAAAAACTAGGCATGCTATACAGAAATTATCATTTTCTGAGTGCACCCACAAAAATTACTCTAGCCAAAACCTAACTTCTGCCCTCCATATTCTATGCAGCTCCAATTCTAACTAATTTATAATCTTCCATAAAAACAAGCTTTAAAGCTGCTACAAGAAATTTGCCAAGTTTGTTAATAATTCTCCTCCTTACCCATCACTGTAAAGCTCTGCATACCCTTAGCAGACTGGAATTCTCCCTCCACTTTTCCTACATTCAACTTATAACAATACATAAAATCATACACAACCATTAATTAGCCAACCCAGCTCTTACCCTTTTAATCAACTTGTATTTTCCAAAAAGAACTCTTAGCTTAGAAGACAAGCAACTTCTCACCATAAATAAACCAAATAAATTCCCTAAACAAAGCCTATGCTCATACTCATTAGAACTATTTCTAACCTACCCACCTTTAAATGCACCTTAAAAGAATACCATACAAAATCTTGGACCTGCTCCTGTGCCAGTCCTGGCAGAACTTAGTCATATACTTCACTCACCCCTTTACCAGAGATCACACTTCACAATCCTCTCCAGGCTCCTACTCCACTCCTTTTTGTTTTCCCCAGTATCTTACCTTATTTAATTCATCTATGCAGACCTTTCCTCTACCTCTTTCCTCCCTTCTCACCTAAGCAACCCGAAGATACCTTACCCTGCCCTCTTCTTATAATCTCCTTCTCTCCATCCTTCTTCCTTCTATAACCATAATATGAACACCTCTCTCATACTAAGACATCACTCAATTTCACCTTACTGTCTCTAATCATGTCATCTCTGATATCACTTTAAATATATTATTAAAATTGTCTCAGGTCTCATTTACAACATACTAATCTATGTAACAAATAATATTACTATTGAATTTTTCCTCAAGTATTCTCTTCAACTCACATCAGTGTTTTTCATTGCACCCTACTATGAAACATATGTTCTATGTTTTCTCAATGCAACATTTTTTCACTCTTATGTTTTGTAGTGTAACGTGATACTTTGTGATTTAAAATATTCGTACCTTCTGTTTTGTAATGTAACATGATACTTTGTGATTGAAGATTTCTGTACTTGATTTTTGAAATATTTTCTTTGTGGAGCTTTTCATCCCAGGCCTCCACTGAAAAGGGCACTTCCTGGCCCAATCAGACCTTCCTGGTAAATAAATGTCAAATAAATAAATAAATGCATTTGTGAAATATGGTTGTATAAGAAGAAGTGAAAAGAATGAACTTTTGTTGGCTTTGTTAAATTTGTGGGGAACTGAAAGGCATTTGCCTCAATTTATGTCATTAATGTTTGTTAGGACACTGAGGAGAGGGAAGGAGGAAGGAAAATGTAACTAAGTAAAACAATTACTGTTCTTAATAGTATTTCTATGAAACTTTTCATTATATAAATTGTATGTTTTATAGCAAAACATTTTAGTTGTTCTTGTACATGATAAAGATACTGAAGTAAACAGATGCCATTGCCTTTTTTCACATCTTTTCTTCTTTTTTAGTAGAAATAAATGTAGCTATTACACTACAAAAAGAGAATTAAGCTAGACAAAAGGATTTTTAAGTTAATAGGCTGTAATCTTGGGTTGTTGAGGTGCAGTATAGGGTGCAAAAATACACAAATCATAATATATGTACAGCTGGTATGTTTTAATTTAGTTTTGCATAGGTGAAAGTCTGGATTAAGCCTTTGGCTTATTTTAAATGGAAAAAAGTAAATAAGAGAACGCTGAATATAAGGAAATATGTTCCTTTACTGTTTAATGTTTCAGCCAAAGCCAGCAGCTGAAAATTTTTTTTCTCTTACATTTCCATGAACACAAGTTGATAGTAGGGCAATCATCATCATCATTATCATCTTTCAGCTGTTCCCGTTAGGGGTCACCACAGCGGATCATCTGTTTCCATTTCTTCCTGTCCTCTGCATCATGCTCTTTCACACCAACCGTCTGCATGTCCTCTCTCACCACATCCATAAACCTCATCTTAGTCCTTCCTCTTTTCCTCTTACCTGGCAGCTTCATCGTTAGCATCTTTTTCCCAATATACCCAGCATCCCTCCTCAGCACATGTCCAAACCAATGCAATCTCGCCTCTCTTGCTTTGTCTCCAAAATGTCCAACCTGAGCTGACCCTCTGATATACAGATTCCTAATCCTGTCCATCCTAGTCACACCCAGTGCAAATCTTAACATCTTTAACTCTGCCACATCCAGCTCTGACTCCTTCCTTTTCAACAATGCTACCATCTCCAACCCATATAACATAGCTGGTCTCACTACCCTCTTGTAGACCTTCCCTTTCACTCTTATTGGTACCCGTCTGTCACAAATCACTCCTGACACTTTTCTCCACCCATTCCACCCTGCATGTACTCTCTTCTTCACCTCTCTTCCACACTCACCATTACTCTGAACTATTGATCCCAAGTACTTAAACTCATTCACCTTTATCAACTCTACTCCCTGCATCCTCACCATTCCTCTACCCTCCCTCTCATTTACACACATATATTCTGTTTAGCCCTGCTGACCTTCATTCCTCTCCTCTCTAAAGCATATCTCCACCTCTCCAGGGTCTCCTCAACCTGGTCCCTACTCTCACTACATATCACAATGTCATCTGCAAACATCATAGTCCACGGGGCAATAAAAAGCCAAAACACTGGTTTCTTCAAGGCTAAAGGTCAATGTTTTCTGAAAGTATGCAAACTGCTTTTCTCACCTGGGAGGGAAATAAAGATGAAAAAGTACAGACAGCAATTAGTGTAAGTAGAAGCACAGGCAATAACATGTGTCTTAGCATAAATAACTTAAATTTTAGGTTAATTAAGGTCTGTGTTTGCAGCTGTATATTTGGGTCTGTGCAGCTATATATTTTGGACAACTGTTCTTATTAGGAGGATTAAACTTCATTATTTGAAGATGTACATAGTTCTGTATGTTTGTATTAAGTTAGGTTATGGGATTGCTCTAGGGTATTTTATTGTTTGTTTGTTTCAGGGTTTTCATCAAAACAAAAAGAGTTCCAAAATGTGACGTAAGTTTCAATGTTGATGATATGAAAAAAATGTAAAAAGGATTAACCTGCCAAACATTGGTGGTTGTATGTATCACAAAAGCTGGAAATATACAATTAAGAAAGTTGTCATATATAATAGGTGGGAATAATGACTTCTTATAATGGTGACATTTTCCATATTATCTTGGAAAGTGAATAGTCTCACAGGTACAGACAAGAAAGAAAGAATATTTAATTATATTAAGAAATGCAGAGCGCAAATATCGACACATTTGGAAAGAACTGAACATGTGAATTTGATAAAGAAAGGAATTCAGGATGCATATTCAGCAGAATATCAGAGACAATGGAAAACAGGAATACTTAAATTAATTGCTACAGGACTTAGTAACAGAAGAGAAAGAAAAGACAATAATGGCAGCTTTATGGTAGTAAGGGCTATTGGCAAGGGATGAGAATTAAGCTGGAACGTATTTGCACTCAACCTAAAATTGCTTTTATGGAGCTTTAAAAACTTTGGGAGAATAATTAGCTTTCAGCAGGGCATATTACTTATAGCTAGGGACTTGAATTTGATTTTCAACAGTGATGTATCTGGAGGACCTAGAAGGGAAAATTTAACAAAAGAGGGCAGGTTTCTGAAGAAATATATGAAAATTTTTGTATGAAAGACGTGAATTCAGTAGTAGGAACTCAGAGAGAATTCACATATTATTCCCTAAGGTCCAATAAGTTGGCTAAACTAGACAAAAATATATTTCTTAGGAACATGTGCATTTAATTGAGAAATTTGACACATATCCAATAACTATTTCAGATCATGCAGCAATAATTACTAAAATAAAATTCAGGGTAATGAAGTAAAAATGAGATGCTGGAGCTTCCCCACCTACCTGTTAAAACAATAGGAATTTAAGGAATGGGTAGTGAAAAGTAGCAGAAAGTATACTAAGATCAAAGTCAACATGGGAATGTGAAAGGAAATTCTGCTGAAAGGGATGACTGAAATTAGGGATACAGAGAATAGACGAGAGGGGGCTGGAATTTTCTGGAGGAAGTGGCAAAGGAAAGAAGGTCTTCGGAACAAATAATTAGAGAGGAAAAGGTAACAGAGTGGGACTGCAGGCTAGAGATTGCTTTCCTTACTAGTCATTGATATCAGAATATAGGCAAAGAGAAAGGGCTAGGGGAATCCTAAATGGAAGACCTGCTTGAGTTGACTTTTTAGTTGAATCAAGAACAGAAGCTGCTGTTAAAAAAGGGATAATTAGTAGGGCATATGAAATATTGCATGGAAACTATAGGAATTCATCAGGAAAGGTCAGAAAATACTGGGAAGACTGATTAGGTATGCAGTTCACAAATAAGCAATGTGATAACATATGTATGGCTCAAAAATATACAACAAAATCTAGAAGATTTAGTATTTTTTTCCTGGAAGTGTTTGCATAGGTACCTTTATAACCCACGCAGACTCCAATAACTTTTTCCTCAGGTAGATGGCAAATGTTGGAGGTGTAATAGGGAATAAAGAGGTACCTTGGGAGCATATGTTCTCTGAGTGTAATGAGTTGGCAGACCTTAAAAATTTCTAACAAAGTACTCTGAGGGGCTTACTGGGCAAGCAAATGATTGTAACTAAGGAAATTATTTTTTGAGCTGAGATACAGAATCTGAATTGTCGATACATAGTAAGGCCTTGTTAAATTTAATTCTGGTGCTTACCAAAAAGCATTTGCTAGAAAATGGAAATCCCAGTCTAAACCACCCATACTTAAAGTCATAACAGGGATAAAAGAACATGAAGTGAGATCTTTAAAAAGATGGTAAGAGTATATTACATAGAAAAGTGGAAATTGTGGGAACAATACATGCAGGAAGAAAAAGTTTTACACAATGAATGGAGGTTTAATAGAAGGCAGGAACTGAAAAAAATTAGTACAATATGCAAGTTGCATTATTGTGAAAAGAATGTATATGGTACAGATAAATATTTTGGTTTTGTTGTTGTTTTTTTTTTCTGGAAACCGCAATAAGAAAAAAGATATTTCATGTGCATCTAATAGACAAAGATATTCATAAAATGTACATTGCACTGAATGTATTAGCACATCCAATAAAAACAAAACTGACATTCAAGGAAACAGTAAATTACAATTCAAGTACTGCAACTGCTGATTTAAAAAAAAATTCTCCTGGACAAGAACCACATGCAATGTCAAAAGTTACAGTAATTTTGTAAACTAGGTGCAAGAGACATTGACATTAACTTTGACAATAAGTATACTCTGGATAATATAGTAATACACACAGTGATTAAATCATTTCTCTTAACTGATAAGACAAAGTTAGTCTTTAAAGATGTATCTAAGTTTAAATACTAGGTTAGAAAACATGTAGTAAAGTATTAACAAAAACAGTTTAATAGGTGAAGTAAAAAAGGATGTTCATATTTCCAGAATCATATAAAAAGTAATACTGTTCAAAGTCCAATCCCTGGACAGAATAAAGACAAACTGAGAGTTAATCTCAGAATATGCAAGTAAAAGCTAAAGAAATACACAGTACAGTAGGAACAGAATGCCTCACATAGCTGTGTCATTGCCTTTAAAGAACTTTGAGTCAAATATAGTAATAAAGTTCAAAGATGTTGTTCCACAGTAATACAATATTAAAATTTCAAGAATAGTTACTTAAAATTCAAGCTTGCTACATTCAGCTGAAGTGGAAAGATATTACAGTTAACTTAATTCCGATATAACCAAAAGCACTTACATTTATATTAATAAACCCATGACTCTACCAAGGTGAGCATTTGTGAATTTACCTGTTCTTTTTTTTTTTTTTTTTTTTGTATTGAGCAAATTTTGGGGTTATTGGGTTTATACAAAGGTCAAGGCAGAGTATGAAATATTTAAATATGTTTGTCAAAAAGAAAGATATTCCGACTACATCTCAATTTAGCATAAAATACCATTATACTGATAATACAGGTAATTCTAAGAATATTAAGATGTTGCCAGTGTTTATAAAATTTACCCTTAGCATAAATTTTGAGTCAGCACATATGGTCAAGTAAATAAGGTTACATGCAGAATGGTGATTTGCATTTTACCTGATGAGATAAATCAGATTTTTCACACAGTACATATCCTTTAATGTTATTGTATTAGTAAAAGTCTGAGCAGTAAGATTTTACCTTTGACAATGTATGCCTGAATGACAAAATATTTAATGAAAATATCTGAGATGTAAACTATTTAAAATAATATCTTGTTCATAGGTTCATAGGTAGGTACTAGGCTATTGGCCCTAGGGCCTATATAAGCCTAGCCAAAAAGGTACCCTGGTTTTCTCCACCCAAGAAAATTATGCCTTTAAGAAAACAATAACAAGACTATTGAAGTCCAATGTATCCTTAAGACAGGATTGAGCAACCACTACCATTTGAGTAAATGTGTAGTGTGCATTTGAATTTTTAATATATGCTTTTCTTACTGCAATTTTAAGTCAGACTGGCACACAGGATAACTGGATAATAAAGCATATAATTCAGTTTGTAAAGAGCAAGTGCTGATACATCAAAAAAGAGAGAAAAAAGTTCATGGTGGCATGATCAGAGACCATTTTCTGACTACTTTAGAATATACAATCTCCAAGAAAAGGACTGGAAAGTTCTAACAAATCAACACAACATGATAATACATGGCCGGTAATAGCAGATTTTATGAGAACTCCACTTTGGGCATTCCTTTTTGATAAGAGCTAACAACATAATTAGTTATAAATGTAGGTGGGTCATAAAAGACTGTTTCATTATCATAAAATGTTATTTCCTTGTTTGAAAGAGAATCACAATGTAGTCAACTTTGCTTGTATTAAATAAACCACTATAATCTTCTAACTTTATGATGTCTATTTTTTTTTACAGTTTAATCCTATTTGTTGACCAAGTAGGCCCACTGGACACACAATCCCTTTTTAGGGTCGACCTTGGAGCAGTGATTGCTCAAGTTCACACAAAAGGAAAACAAGGGCCAACAGACTCAAATCCTGTGCCACAGGAAGTATAGCTTGCAGTCTTAACCTCTGCACCAACTGCCAGGCAATTTACAATGCCACAGATCAGATCTCCTTCATATTACTGAAACAAGATGTTCTAGTCCTCATTTTCTCCATTAGATCTCTGTATCATGGCATCTTCAATCTCAAAGAAAGCAAGTGCACTTATCTAAATTGCCAAAAGATAGATTTGGCAATGACTAACCCAGTTCCTTTCTCTTCAGATTTCTTGAGCCCTAAATTAGACGACTGAGGTATTAGGCCAAAGAATATTTACTATACCAACGTTACTACCCTCAGCAAGATCTCTGACATGAGGGACTGTAGTATGCCAATTATCTTCTTCCCACGGTTCCTGAACTGCTTATCTGACATAGAATGGTTACTTGTTTTGTTAGTGTGGCATCTTAGAAATAAACTGAACTCACTCTTAAGTCTCTCATCTCCTTAGTTTTTATGAATAGTCTCCCATCCTAATGAGGAGGGAGTACTAGGCTAGTATTGCATGTAGAGATACAAATCCAGGACTTTATGAATGATTCTACGACATCTGCTCAATACTTTATTACAGAAAAAGCTTATCCTCAAGACTATGACATCTGCTAGCTAGTTTATTACACAAAAGTGTATCTTCAAGTCTAAATGAAAAAAAAAAAAAAAGGCCATTCTCATTCTTTCAGTTAATGTTTTTCAGCTCTCTACACTAGTACTCACTGTTACTGCTGGCAGCAGAGTGCTTCCTTCAAATTATATGGTTGCCTGATATAGGCAGATGTTTTGTGTCACCTCAAACTCTGACCTTACTCATGTTTCCTGAGATTATACTGCATACCTTCAGGGCTACCCTAAGTTTAACAAATGTCTACTACAGATCTTCCCAGAATGCATTAAGATTTCTTACTTGCCACTATGACAGTTTAGAAATCAAAAGATTTGCTCTCATTTGAGAATAGGTTTTATTTATCAATTCTCTGCTCAGTCTGGTGCTATTGACAACCCCTTGGCTGCTCCCATTTTAACTTTTTCCACAAAGGGATACTATCCTGTTTGCCATGTCTAACTAAACAAACTCTTCTGCATGTATCAAATGTTATATCTATCCTAGGAATTTCTGATTGCCCTTTCAGATGTTCATATTTAGGAATTCCACCTCCCTGTCTCATCCTTATAACTTGATGCCATATTCCATCTCTAAACTACCCTGTAGATTTCTCTGTACCTGTTAAGTGTCTACAGTTATATTTAATGCAAGGCTTTCCTTAGGTGAAAGGGTTCTCTTTGGTAAAGGCACCATAGTACCCCCACCACTCTCCACAGCTATTCCCTAAACATATATATATCTCTCCCAGTGCCTCCCTTTGTTCCCCTATCATGAGCTCCCCACATAATCCAAATTAACTTTTTCTACCTTTTCTCACATTTTGTCTTACTCTTTAGCTTATTCCTGCATTTTTTAAACACATCCTAACCGATTCACATTGTACTGTAACTGTGGAGGAAATAATTCAGTTATGGTGATCCGACCAAACCAGGTAAAACCAGACATGCAAAACAAGTTGAAACTGGCTTAAGATACCACAGTAAACAATTTTTATAATAATGAAAAAAAGCCTTCATTCCATGTGCTTCACCAGGCATTTAACATAATGACTTTGGTTTAACCATTACACACTAATTTAGACACATACCTACATTCAGGTCTTTGGCTGGTTAAACTCTATTTCCCTAGTGCTCATAATTTTAACATCAGTTTTATACTTATACAACCATACAGCCCTAGGGTCATATCAGCTCATAATAAATAATAGACTTATATTCAGCATTTTCTGTTTCTAGTTGTTATGTTATCACCTCTTGTATTTTCATTAATAACGTCTAGCAATGTGAACTTGAATTCATGAGTCTCTCTATATGCTTCTATGTACTTGTACAGAGTAGTGAATTTTCTTCTTATATTAGAAAGGTGATAACCAATATCCCTAAGCTGTTTGATTGCTTCACATAAATGGCTGGATGGATACACAAGAATCATCTACAAATTACACAATAAAAAAATGTTTTTAAATGTTTTATTACTGGTTTAGACATGTACATGAACCAATTAATGAAGATGCTTAACAGGTTCATATATTGATTTTGAAACTTAGCACAGCTAGAAAAAGTACAAAATATTACATGCCTATAGCAGTAATAAATCTAGATTTTAAAATACTTACATCTTTTTAACCAGATGGAAATGAAACACATTTTATTTCTCTTTCTATATGTTTTCATGTTAGAAAATGTAGGCACAAGATCAATCACATCAGAATTTCTTCTTTTTATTGGGTTAAACTAGCATTTTCTCTATGTTTTCTTTTGCCACTGATGCCTCAAATATGCACAAATTCTTAAGCTACAGATTTGTGTTCAAGGTGTTACAAAAAAATGTAATATAAACTGTTATAGTCCAGCCCCAATACTGTCTTATCTATAAATGGTGTAAACACAAATTAACACTAAAACTGGAAATAGACAATGTATCTCATATCTCCATACATTTTAATGTTTTTATTAAGAGGTTACCTGAGATAGAAATTCTTGAAAGTTTGGATGAGGTACATAAAGGTTGGGGTATGAAGTACATGCAGTTTTTAGGTATAGGGTTAGATAAACCAAAAAATAAAGGAAAAGACATGAATTACCAGAAGGCATGTGTTATGGAATTTAACCAACTGACAAACCCAATCATTGACATTATAAAAGCCAAGTGGAGCATTTTAAAGGTGAATAAAGATGTTTTTGAGGTAGTGGGTCAGAATCCTATATTTTCTTTTAGAACTGGTAAAAATTTTAAGAAAGAGTTTGAGTACTCTGGCTTGAATAGTTTCAGGGTAAAAAAGGCAACCACCCCTTGTGGAATGTGTAAACAGTGTCCATACATTATTGACAATTTTATGATCCTTCAAAATGGACTTGGTAGTAAACTATTTTTTTGTAAGGGGAATTGTAACACTAAAATGTTAATATACTTGGCAATTTGTGGAGGTTATTCAGCAGTCTACGTCAGTAAGACAGAAAGGGCTTTAAAAGACAGAATGTATGAACACCTCCATGATATTAAAATGAAAAAAGACACAAGCGCATTGTTTAAACATTCATTAATCTGTGGGAATTTTGTAGGTTTTAAATTTGGAATTTTAGAAATTATTAAGAGCAACCCCAGAGGGGGCAACTTGAAAAACATGATTTTAAACAAAGAATTAAAGTGGCAATTAAGGTTAAAATCTAATGTTTTACCTGGTTTAAATCACTATATTACAATTAAACCTGTGTTAAAGGTGAAAGCCTTTCTGGTATAGAAGGGTTAAGTTACTATGGATTCTTACATTTAATGTGTGTGTAATTATTTAATTAATTGGATAATTATTGTTTCAATTATGGTTGGCATTATTATATAAGGAGCGTGATTTTAACAAAATGGTATCTGATGAAGTATTGTGCTTCAAGACAAAAGCGCTTATTGACCGTGTTTTTATTTACTGTGAATTAAACGTTTTATAGTGCATCGAGGGCTGGACTGTTCACTTTTTGGTTTAAGATATATAAATAATACCTTGGAAGATCTCTATACTATGCAAATCATTACCAATGAGTTGCATCAGTATTTTATAGTTGAACATCCAGTGATTCCTGTTAATGGACTACCAAAGATACACAAGGATCAACACAATCCCACATTGAGATCAATAGTGGCAGGTAGTGGGTGGTCTACCTTGCCAATGTCAATATGGGCAGAGAAGCAATTGAAACCAGCTCTATGCAAAGCACCAGCTTTGCTTAAAGATACACCTCAATTTTTGAATGCACTATTTGAGTCTATGGATGCAAACAGTGCTATAGCTAGATTTTTATTTGTAACCCTTGATGTCAACAACTTGTTCGCCATTATTCCTAATGCACATGGTATACAAGCGGTTAAATATTTCTTGAGTGAACACAGCATCCATGATGACAGTATGATACATAGAATCTGTCTGCTACTACAATTGGTTCTGGAAAATAACATGTTTATGTTTCAAGACAAGATTTACTGGCAGCAGTGGGGTGTTACCATGGGAACACCCTGCACCAATTATTATGCAAACATAGTACTTGGCCTTTGGGAAGAAAAACATATTTTTACTACCAAGAATTTATAGAGAGACAAGATCACCTTCTACCATAGGTTTGTGGATGATGTCTTTTTTTCTTTGGAAAGGCGATGTAATGGAACTTAGACAGTTTGCCTCATATCTGGAAAGTGCCACCAGTTTTCTACACTTTACACAGAATTACTCAGATAAGAAGATTGAATTTCTGAATGTGCAGTTTTTTTTTAGATGAGAATGGTGAAATGGGGGCCGCACTATACAGGAAAACATGTTGGAAGAATACATTGCTTAGTACGACAGCATGCATCCGCAACATGCTTTCTCTAGTATAGTAAAAGGACAAGCACTGAAAACATTCAGACTAATCACTGATGATTCACAACATTATACTGCATTAGAATTGTTATCTGACAACGCTAAACAATGTGGCGATAATAAACAGTTAGTAAGTGACATTGTATGTGATGTCAAAAAGATGAGGAGAACACAAGGCAAAGCATGGTTTGTAATAAAGGCATGGCAGTGGAAAAAGTGAGCAATGAAAACAAGGAGTTGAATGTTAGAGTGACAATGAAATATAGCAGTGATATAAAAGGCATCTGCAATATTGTGAGAAATAACTGGAACTTTTTAGCTAACAATGATGAACTTAGGTTGATAGTGGGCAACTTTCCTAAGTTTTTGTATAAAAGGAACAAAAATCTTAAGCAACTTTTCACAAAACAGCTACCAGCTTCAATACAAAGTTGCCTGCAAGTGAAAGGGTTGGGACTTATTGTTGCTGACGATGCAAGGCTTATAAAGAAATATCTAAAAACAACACTTTCATACACCCGGTTACAGGGGTAAGATATCAACCTAAACTCTATGCTGATTGTTGCTCTTGCAATGTGATATAGCTTGCCAAATGTGGATCCTGTCAGTGACGGCTGGTGACTTCAAATCAAAGGGGGGGGTTGCAGGAGACAGCTGAATGGGTGGGGTCAATGGGAAGGGGTGTGGCCAACTAGAAGGGGGAGGAGCTATGCTCAAAACCACAAAAGCTAAATACGCAGCCCTGGGTGCCAAACCGTCATTATGAGAGTCCAATCAAGACAAAATGAAGTGTAGAAGAATAAAAATATTTCAATGCATTGGCTGCATGACAGCTTAATATCTAGATGGAAACAAAAAGGTTGTGAGGCATAAAAAATAAATTACTTTTTTTAAATACATTAATGGAATGCCAGTCAAAATCAAGTATAAGAAAAACAAGCAGCACTCAACTCAAACCACTTCTTGCACTGCAGTTCTAATTATAATTTATATTCAGCTTTATTAAAGTACCAAGTAACATGCAGAAAGTACAAATCTCTGATGCCCCCACTTGTAAAAATGTTCCTTATCCAAAAAAAGACCTGCTGCCTGACATCTACTTGTTTCATGGGGAAAACATGATCAAAGTAAAAAATGAAAAGCAAACAAGACATAAGCTCAAGATACATTGCTTAAAAGGATTACTATACAGGTTATGGACCACACTAAAATGATTACTGTACAGGTTATGGACCACACGATTGGCATTCTGTTTATGAGTTAAGCCTGCAGAGATGACTGGAAGTCTCCAAGTGTAATGAGACTCTTAAAATAATGTAATCCTGTCCTTTATTACAAATACTGACATATGCATTTCAATACCCAAGGCTTATACATTATCTAGTTAAGTATTCTCTACATGGCAACAGAAAGGCTTTCAATGTTGGCAATTCTTTAACGGTATGCTTATTAAAGCTTACTTGCATCTTGCAATCTTAGCCAAGCTTACCTAATGGTCATTAAAGTATTGCTACTTAAACACAGAGCAACAGCCACTTTGAGTAATAAGCATAAATCAACAGTACAAAAAATATGACAGAAACCAGACCATTCTGTAAAAATCAAAAACAGATGAAAAGCCACTCTAGTACTTGTGTCTACCTTGGATGGGGGGGATACTCTGCACATTTACACTGCATAATTACTCCTTGCCTTGCTTCGACACATCCAGAGTCACTACATGGGGGAGTGGGGTGCAACAAGTATGTCACAGTTTGAAATGTCTCTGGCTGACTTGTGATGGCCCTGACACATTTGTCATACCTCTCAACCTCAGAGCAAGAAATCTGGAAAAAGCCATACAAAAAAAATGGGACAAAGGCCCAAAAATAAGGACAACTTTTAAAATATTGCTCTTATAAACTTAGAAAGATAATAGAGGTCTTGCATTAGTATGAATTTTCTGAATGGTATGAAATCTGAAACTCAAATGTCTGTCATTATTTTCTAACTTCAGTCTTTAATGATTTGTTACTAATTTGCCAAAAAAAACACAATTTTATGAAAAATGGACCAAAAATGTGATGTAAAAATATAAAATAGCAACACAATACAGCTGGGAATCTGTCAAAGAAGGGATACTTTAATATTAGTACTGCTAACTTGAGCAGCTGACAAAATAAAATAATCTACATGCATTTCTGAAATAAAAGTAATCTAACTGATTATTACAGTTATTTCTTAATTATAAACCCTCCATGTTTTCTTCCAAAATTGCTATTTTGCGGAGGGATCATTAGGGGAAGAGCAGCATTTTGAGCCAAAATCAGGGACAGTTGAGAGGTTTGGCTATGCCTAATTCTATAAATCAATTTATTTGCATGTACCTCTCAACCTGTTAATGCAATAAATCTGGACAAGGCCAAATATATTGGGGGAACATATAAACAGTACTAAAAATTGCTCTTGTATAAACCTGAGACAGTTGATAGAACAGGTCTTACTTTAGCATGCATTTTTCTGAAGGTTATGAAGTCTGAAACTCAGTGTGTCATTATTTAGTGACTTAATTCCTAAATGATTTGCCAGAAAACCACAAAAAAGGTTTTATTTATCAATTCTCTGCTCAGTCTGGTGCTATTGACAACCCCTTGGCTGCTCCCATTTTAACTTTTTCCACAAAGGGATACTATCCTGTTTGCCATGTCTAACTAAACAAACTCTTCTGCATGTATCAAATGTTATATCTATCCTAGGAATTTCTGATTGCCCTTTCAGATGTTCATATTTAGGAATTCCACCTCCCTGTCTCATCCTTATAACTTGATGCCATATTCCATCTCTAAACTACCCTGAAAATTTCTCTGTACCTGTTAAGTGTCTACAGTTATCTTTAATGCAAGGCTTTCCTTAGGTGAAAGGGTTCTCTTTGGTAAAGGCACCATAGTACCCCCACCACTCTTCACAGCTATTCCCTAAACATATATATATATCTCCCAGTGTCTCCCTTTGTTCCCCTATCATGAGCTCCTCACATAATCCAAATTAACTTTTTCTACCTTTTCTCACATTTTGTCTTACTCTTTAGCTTATTCCTGCATTTTTTAAACACACCCTAACCGATTCACATTGTACTGTAACTGTGGAGGAAATAATTCAGTTATGGTGATCCGGCCAAACCAGGTAAAACCAGACATGCAAAACAAGTTGAAACTGGCTTAAGATACCACAGTAAACAATTTTTACAATAATGAAAAAAAGTTTTCATTCCATGTGCTTCACCAGGCATTTAACATAAGGACTTTGGTTTAACCATTACACACTAATTTAGACACATACCTACATTCAGGTTTTTGGCTGGTTAAACTCTATTTCCCTAGTGCTCATAATTTTAACATCAGTTTTATACTTATCCAACCATACAGCCCTAGGGTCATATCAGCTCATAATAAATAATAGACTTATATTCAGCATTTTCTGTTTCTAGTTGTTATGTTATCACCTCTTGTATTTTCATTAATAACATCTAGCAATGTGAACTTGAATTCATGAGTCTCTCTATATGCTTCTATGTACTTGTACAGAGTAGTGAATTTTCTTCTTATATTAGAAAGGTGATAACCAATATCCCTAAGCTGTTTGATTGCTTCACATAAATGGCTGGATGGATACACAAGAATCATCTACAAATTACACAATAAAAAAATGTTTTTAAAGGTTTTATTACTGGTTTAGACATGTACATGAACCAATTAATGAAGATGACTAACAGGTTCATATATTGATTTTGAAACTTAGCACAGCTAGAAAACGTACAAAATATTACATGCCTATATCGGTAATAAATCTAGATTTTAAAATACTTACATCTTTTTAACCAGATGGAAATGAAACACATTTTATTTCTCTTTCTATATGTTTTCATGTTAGAAAATGTAGGCACAAGATCAATCACATCAGAATTTCTTCTTATTATTGGGTTAAACTAGCATTTTCTCTATGTTTTCTTTTGCCACTGATGCCTCAAATATGCACAAATTCTTAAGCTACAGATTTGTGTTCAAGGTGTTACAAAAAATGTAATATAAACTGTTATAGTCCAGCCCCACTACTGTCTTATCTATAAATGATGTAAACACAAATTAACACTAAAACTGGAAATAGACAATGTATCTCATATCTCCATACATTTTAATGTTTTTATTAAGAGGTTACCCTGAGATAGAAATTCTTGAAAGTTTGGATGAGGTACATAAAGGTTGTAGTATGAAGTACATGCAGTTTTTAGGTATAGGGTTAGATAAACCAAAAAATAAAGGAAAAGACATGAATTACCAGAAGGCATGTGTTATGGAATTTAACCAACTGACAAACCCGATCATTGACATTATAAAAGCCAATTGGAGCATTTTAAAGGTGAATAAAGATGTTTCTGAGGTAGTGGGCCAGAATCCTATATTTTCTTTTAGAACTGGTAAAAATTTTAAGAAAGAGTTTGAGTACTCTGGCTTGAATAGTTTCAGGGTAAAAAAGGCAACCACCCCTTGTGGAATGTGTAAACAGTGTCCATACATTATTGACAATTTTATTATCCTTCAAAATGGACTTGGTAGTAAAGTATTTTTTTGTAAGGGGAATTGTAACACTAAAATGTTAATATACTTGGCAATTTGTGGAGGTTGTTCAGCATTCTACGTCAGTAAGACAGAGAGGGCTTTAAAAGACAGAATGTATGAACACCTCCATGATATTAAAATGAAAAAAGACACAAGCGCATTGTTTAAACATTCATTAATCTGTGGGAATTTTGTAGGTTTTAAATTTGGAATTTTAGAAATTATTAAGAGCAACCCCAGAGGGGGCAACTTGAAAAACATGATTTTAAACAAAGAATTAAAGTGGCAATTAAGGTTAAAATCTAATGTTTTACCTGGTTTAAATGACTATATTACAATTAATCCTGTGTTAAAGGTGAAAGCCTTTCTGGTATAGAAGGGTTAAGTTACTATGGATTCTTACATTTAATGTGTGTGTAATTATTTAATTAATTGGATAATTATTGTTTCAATTATGGTTGGCATTATTATATAAGGAGCGTGATTTTAACAAAATGGTATCTGATGAAGTATTGTGCTTCAAGACGAAAGCGCTTATTGACCGTGTTTTTATTTACTGTGAATTAAACGTTTTATAGTGCATCGAGGGCTGGACTGTTCACTTTTTGGTTTAAGACATATAAATAATACCTTGGAAGATCTCTATACTATGCAAATCATTACCAATGAGTTGCATCAGTATTTTATAGTTGAACATCCAGTGATTCCTGTTAATGGACTACCGAAGATATACAAGTATCAACACAATCCCACATTGAGATCAATAGTGGCAGGTAGTGGGTGGTCTACCGTGCCAATGTCAATATGGGCAGAGAAGCAATTGAAACCAGCTCTATGCAAAGCACCAGCTGTGCTTAAAGATACACCTCAATTTTTGAATGCACTATTTGAGTCTATGGATGCAAACAGTGCTATAGCTAGATTTTTATTTGTAACCCTTGATGTCAACAACTTGTTCACCATTATTCCTAATGCACATGGTATACAAGCGGTTAAATATTTCTTGAGTGAACATAGCATCCATGATGACAGTATGATACATAGAATCTGTCTGCTACTACAATTGGTTCTGGAAAATAACATCTTTATGTTTCAAGAGAAGATTTACTGGCAGCGGTGGGGTGTTACCATGGGAACACCCTGCGCCAATTCTTATGCAAACATAGTACTTGGCCTTTGGGAACAAAAACATATTTTTACTACCAAGAATTTATAGAGAGACAAGATCATCTTCTACCATAGGTTTGTGGATGATGTCTTTTTTCTTTGGAAAGGCGATGTAATGGAACTCAGACAGTTTGTCTCATATTTGGAAAGCACCACCAGTTTTCTACACTTTACACAGAATTACTCAGATAAGAAGATTGAATTTCTGAATGTGCAGGTTTTTTTTAGATGAGAATTGTGAAATGGGGACCACACTATACAGGAAAACATGGTGGAAGAATACATTGCTTAGTACGACAGCATGCATCCGCAACACGCGTTCTCTAGTATAGTAAAAGGACAAGCACTGAAAACATTCAGACTAATCACTGATGATTCACAACATCATAGTGAGTTAGAATTGTTATCTGACAACTTTAAACAATGTGGCGATAATAAACAGTTAGTAAGTGACATTGTATGTGATGTCAAAAAGATGAGAACACAAGGCAAAGCATGGTTTGTAATAAAGGCATGGCAGTGGAAAAAGTGAGCAATGAAAACAAGGAGTTGAATGTTAGAGTGACAATGAAATATAGCAGTGATATAAAAGGCATCTGCAATATTGTGAGAAATAACTGGAACATTTTAGCTAACAATGATGAACTTATATTGATAGTGGGCAACTTTCCTAAGTTTTTGTACAAAAGAAACAAAAATCTTAAGCAACTTTTCACAAAACAGCTACCAGCTTCAATACAAAGTTGCTTGCAAGTGAAAGGGTTGGGACTTATTGTTGCTGGTGATGCAAGGCTTGTAAAGAAATATCTAAAAACAACACTTTCATACACCCGGTTACAAGGGTACGATATCAACCTAAACTCTATGCTGATTGTTGCTCTTGCAATGTGATATATCTTGCCAAATGTGGATCCTGTACTTCGTTTTATGTGGGCAAAATGAACAGAAGATTAAAAGACCGCATACTGCAGCACCTAAGTGACATTAGACTTAGTAAAAATACCAGTGCTTTATATCAGCACAAGTTAAATAAACTTGAACATAACTATCATGGTACTACAGTTATGTGAACCAGATAAAAGAGGGGATGATATACACAATCGAACAGGTAGCAAATTTACAAGCTGATAAATCCCCAGGGTTGAATGGATATCTTCCCCTAAAACCCATTTTGAGAGAACGTAAGCTCAGGCACTGAAATGGTTAACTTGCTATAAGCAAGATCTCTAAAGAGGAAAGAAATGTGGTGCAGCTTTGAATCTGTGATTGGTCAAGTATTACTTAAAACAGTTAAACACACCTTGTTCTTTGATCTGATGAAGGAATTGTGTGAATGCACTTATCTTTTATGCTACACAATTAAATTTATGGTTTTAGCTGTCTTGGTCCTTGTTGGTTTTTTGCTGCTTACATTTGTGATTTGTCTGAACCAAGGTGGACTTTTATCCTTTGCTGGATTTTCTCCACTTATTATTGAACAAATTGTGTAAAATAGTCACACCACAAACACATCACCATCCTTCTTGCTTTTCAAACTTTCTTTCATACCTTAAGGATGCTGCTAGCTTTTATCAGTCTATTATTGGAAACCCTAGCTTATTTCAAATAACAATTAACTCATTGCTTTCCTTTATTAAATAATGTTTTGGTTTTAGGGACTCCCAACCCACTAAATTACTTAGGACACTTCCCCATGTTAAATTTTATTTTAAAAGCACGTAAAAATGAAGTTCACCATAAATTTACAAGTTTTACAGGGTCATGGAAATTTAAAGTGTTGACTCAATTTCCATAAATGATTAGTATTATTAATGATTAAAACGTTTTGATACTATGACATATCAAATTGGGCTAAATATTATTGAAGTGATAATATTTTTCCAAACTGGGGTCAAGTACTGAATTTATTTTTAAAATCAATTCCTTTTCCAAATACAATACCAGGTTTATTATACTGCTTCTCTTAAACCTAACAAAAATGATCAACTACCCTTCTCATTACAGAAATATGGATTTTAGTCAAGATAAAGCAAGGAAGTCAGGAACTCTACTATTAAAAATGGTTAAATAATTACATATGTTTAATGTCAGATTTAATCCAATTTCAGTCACCGATAGGTATGTTTATATTTGACTTGATATCAAAAACAGATCTTTTATTTGACTACTGCAATTGCCAAACATTATACAAATGTAGTATGGTTGAATTTATGGGGACTTTTGGCAAAATACTTTCTCCATATCACTATAAAGTATAATAAATTGATACAAATTTTAAGAAATATGTTAGCCAAAAGGAATAGACCATTGACTTTGATGTTATCTACACTTTCAGATATTATGTTACAATAGAATGGTTGAATTTACACTAAATATAAACTTTTGGGAAGGTAGTGCGCATGACTCCTTTAGAGATGTTCTTAACTTGATCATTTTGAATAATCTTTAAGAAAGAACTAAGTTTTGAATATCATCTATACACATACTAAACAGAACAGTTAACTTTTTTTTCTATATACATCTTAAGTGTTATTGTACCATTATGTTGGTGTTTACAACTGACAATTTCCAAATAAATCTAGAAAATAATATATTTTCAATTTTCAGGTAAAACTTGCGGATAAGTTAGAGAAAACAGCATGGTTTTAAGTTATTTTAACCTTCATAAAAACAATTTATTTATTGGAATATTGAGGTAATTGAAGGCACAGCCATTTACAAGCACAGGCTGAACACAATAGTAATGGTGATGACAAATTCCAAATAGGGAAAACAAGTTATACATCTGATATGTAATAAACAAAAACCTGAAACAAGTGTAAAGAGTTGCCTCAGGTTAGATAGTGCACAATCGATAAGACAGAGATGCATTTACACATCCATGCAGTACAACACAGATTATGCATGAAGATGGATGAAAGACTAGGATAATTTAGGATATTTCAGAAATGTAATAATATTAACTTCTTTTATAGATGATCAGCTCAACACTTGGGAGTTAACATTTTAAAGAAATGGTAATATAATAAAACACAATACCTACAGTGTCCATAACATTTAAAAATTATAGTGACTAGGGTAAAATGGTAGCACTACCGACTAGTGTGAGTGGAACAAAATGAATAGAACAGAAACAATAAGATTATAGATGTTTCAAACTAAAAGAAAATATTTCAGACAAAATTGCAAATAATACAGAGCCACACTATGGCAATTTCTTGTGCCTGTTCTGAGGTCATAATCCAGAAGTAAAACAAGTTAGTTAAAAAACTGACAGTGTCCTGCTCAATTTGGCTCAATTGTCAAAAGTTCCAACACCACACAACCTTCTCAAAATAAATGCACATGCAGCAAGTAACTGCTTTTTGAACTGTTATTTTGCATAATTAAGATAAAGCTAAAAAAGTCTATTCATTACAAAAGGGTATGCTTGTAATAAGTTTTATATGGTTATTCTCTATACTGTCCCTGCTGGCATTTAAATCTTGCAAGCCACCATCTTAGAGAATGCTCTCCATCCATGTGCTTTATATTCTCACTGAGTATGTTGAACATGATGTTCCCTGATTTCAGGCATAACTTATTTACCAATGATGTTGCAGCAATTAAATGATCATGGTTCAGGAAAGTCGCCTGGTTGTTCTCTGCAAAACTTACATGGGTCTGCTATCTACGCATACAGCTCTTGAGCATTTTTACTTTTTGTTGTTTTATTCATAGAACAAGAAATATTCTGTACTTTCAACATGAATTACTGCCCATTCTTGTTACACATGAAATACTAAATGCTTCATTTCCTTCACTTTACAATCTATCTTCAAATGGCTGCTTCATTTTACCTGTAGATGTCTACATTCAGGCAGGATGATAAGAAACAGGAGAGCAACAATGAGATAGGACTTTCATTAAAGATGAGGAACATGTAAGACATGGTTAAAGTCAAGAGAACTCAGTTCACTCCCCAGTTTAAAATGATTTATTATAAAATAAGACAGAAGACCATTTAAACTGTAAAGATCAGGGTTTCAGATAGCTTCAGTTAAACTGGAGGAATTTGTTGCCTAAAAAGGACAAATTTCAGTCAAGCGACATTACTTGCTTATCAGCCATGAGATGTATCTGACCTGCAGAAAAATGGGACAGTGTCTACCTAGAGAGATTAAATGTGAATATGGAAGAATTACAGGATAGCAAATCTGACATAATTTGATAAAATAATGAAGGAGCTGACCAATAGCAATACAACTTTATTAACATATATGTAAAAAGGAGAAGTAAAGAGCAGAGACATTGAACAGATATTATCTACTTATTCTGGACACATGTTTAAAGTTTTGTAACCGAGAGATTCCAGTCACAGGTTTACAGCAGCTGAGACCAGGCTAGAGTAGCTGAATTTAGAATAAAGGTGATGGGGTAGTGGTTGAAAAAAGTGCCCTGGCCCAGCAATCAAGGAGCCTCAATCCTCATCACTAACACCAGGGAGGTCATCTCATAGAAGATAAAAGGATAACTAATACACACAGTAAAGTACAATTTCCCTTAAGTGCACACAGAGATCACAGTCAGTATGGGGATGGTTGCTCCCTTGCTCACCAGGTCCCCAATAAGACTCCCCACTGGCACAGCTATAAGGTCCAGGTCTCAGCCTAACTGGGCAAGCTAATACCTCCAGTACCCTCTCTGTCCAACCAGTGCTTTGTGTCCCTGACAAGTAGCTGACACAACACACACACACACTTTGAGATAAGTATTTATACAACTTCACAGACACTCCTGGGAAAGGCTGACATAGATTCTCCAACTGTGCCCTTTTACCCAGACTATACAGTTGTAATTACTGCCACCACACAGTTAATAATATCAGCTACTAAAAGGCCCTTAAAATGGTGTCCAATTATTACTGTGCAATATTATTATCCAATGGTAGTATGACTAACAGTCAAGGCGTACTTTAGAGTGGCCTGTTACAATAACCTCTATAAATATGCAATGTACTCTAGAGCTTATCTCTACACAAATCAGCCACAGGTAGAAGGTTTTAAAAATATTTAATAATAAATAATTAAAACACAAGATAAAACTACTAAACCACAGAGATAGCCAAGAGTTCAGAGATCACACAGAAACTTAAAATAATACAGTAGGGCAGGTCTGATTTCAAAGAAAAATACCAAATTAATCTTTACTAGCTTTAAATATTCCTACGAGAAATCACAGTGCTAAAACTTACTTGTAAGCACAAGACAGAATGCTGATAAGTTAGATGTCCAAAGTCAAAATGCTTTAAATCTCTTGTGAGAAATATTGTTTAAACATTACTAACAAACATGTTTGCTGGGTCCCTCTCCAAATTGCATCATTTTTGACACTTAGGCTTTCCCAGGCAAACAAACTGCATCATCTTAACACCTGGTCTGAGTTCTTAGGCCACAAACTGCATTATTTAGCAATCTAACACCTGCACAGAAACTTACATCAATAGAATATATTTCACAAGTATATTCTAAAAGAAACCAGAGCAGTAACGCACATTCCATATCTAAATTCTGGTCATAAACTGTAGCCTTAAAATAATGGGCATGAAATCTTCATCCAGCTGCCCTGGAGCCGAATTCTAACATGAAAGGGTACAACATGCTTCACTGGGCCAGTAGAGTGCAATGTTGTCACATATTTTGCAGTTCCACATTTCACAATATTCTTTTACATTCAAGAAAACATGCCTGTATTTTGCATTTATTTACAAATGCCAGAATAATATATCAAATTCTATTTGACTAGGCTGGCAGCCTTCGCCCATCTCTCCCCAATCGTCACACATGGCATACCAAAATTCTTAGAAGGGAAGTACAGAATAGCCTTCATATCTGAAAAATTTACTGACAGGACTGGCTTAACTAAAGAGGATCTGAAAACAGAGAACACAGTCCTTCTAGCATTTATGGGCAAGACTGTAGAGACTAATACTAGTGAGTTTCAGTAGTTATGCTCTAATAGAAAAAAGATTTTTTCTGTGAGGTTCTGATAAGATTAACTTGTATGGTAAACAGATCCTCCTTGATGCAGACTTATCTGAAATGTGTTACAAAGAGTTGTATTTTACTCAATGGCTATAATTTGTAAGCAGGACCACTGCAGGCTCAAAATATTTTATCCTATGCAATTTAAGACTTTCCTGTGACCTTTTTGTCACCTGAAACGGCATTGGTGAAACTTAAAAATGAAGTGCAATATCTTACTGATCTTTTTTATGTGGATTCTGGATAATTCATTTTAATTCGTTGCAGCTCCCGATCTATGATTTCACTTTTTTGAAGTCTGTCTTGCTTGGTATTCTGTTTTTTATGCTACAAGCACTGATGTGAGTGGAGGACTGATATAGTTGATGTTTCATTCATTTTTATCAGTGTATAAGGCTTAATAAATGGAAGTAATGAGTTGCTTTTGTATGAATAGCAGTGGGAAGATTGGAATGGTACAGTCCCATTATATTCTAACATATTTTGTTTAGTAGTGTTATTTAGTAAATTTATTCACGTTACTGTATCTTTTCAACTTTACCTTTTTAAATTATATTTTTTTATTTCTCAAAGTTTCTAATGCCGCCTGATTAAATGCTATTAGTCATATTTGTATTTTACTGATGAAGTGAAGTAGCTATTCAGTACTATAGTTTATTATGATCATTTTTATACAATACTACTTTCATTAAATTTCTATGTAGTTATGTATTGAGTAATGATTTTCATTGTTTGGTATTCCTTTGAATTTGATTTGATGGTGAGTGTATACATTTTTTGAGGTGCACGTATCTATATTTTACATATTAGTCAACTGAAAGTTGTTGCTATTAATGAGTTGTCATTATGTTGAGTATACTTATCTTTTTAAGTATTGTATGTTTTGCAGTGAGCTGGTTTACAGAAAGTGATTACTGTTTTGGAGGGATTTACTTCAGATTATGTATTATTTTGGCAGGAATTACTAAAGAAGGTTTAAACGTTTTTGAAGGAAAGTTTCTGTGTGAATGTTGTTAGGTTGGTTTTGTGGTAACATTACTTGTTATTTTATATAATGTAGTAAAATGATTGTGATACTTTGTTTTATTTTTAACTAATATTATATTTTGATTTAGAAATTACTTAGTTATAAAAATGTATTTTTTATTTATTGTACTTCGTATTTATTTAGATGTCATTTTTTTACAGGTTCATTTGAGTTTTAGATTTGTAATTTTTTTTTCTTTACTCATGACATTTACAGATGATTGTTGGAGCTGATGATGTTATGGTGAATTGAATGTTAAGCTAGATTTTTTTTTAAACAATCATTGATTTGCCGTTGGGAAAGAAAGATTGCTGCTATGAGGCATTCCATTTGCATTCAAAAGCACTACAATTTTCTATATACTCTGTACTTATTTTATTGTTTGCAGAGTCAGACCTTTTTTCAAGGTCTATGTGGTATACTGTTATTGTTGTTTGAACTTTACATTATTTATTCTTTGGTTTCATAGTTTCATTTAGCACTTGTTTTGCTTTCATTATTTATTTTTTAAGTGCTGTGCAGTCACTTTTATTCTGTGGATTTTCATAGTGTATATCTAGAGCCATTGATGCTTAAAATGTGTTGAGTGGATTTTTTGAATTAAGGAATGCATTTATTGGAATTTACGATATGCTACCCACAAACATTTTTAAAGAATAATTTGAAGTTTTTATTAACGCATAGTTGTAATGTGTAGCTGTTTGGTACTGGTTTTACAGCAGCTTGTTGTTTTATGTTGCATTAATCAACTAATAATGCAAATAATTTATTTTCACAGTTGAGCATATTTTTCATTGTACAAGCATTGTGTTGCTTTCTTATATTTTATGTTATGCAGTATACTATTCAATAGTTGTACAACAAGTATGTATGATTTTAGTAAGGGGAATACATAATTTTCTTTCATATTTCAAAATGCATCTTTATATGAGGGCATATTAATGTGTTTATATTTAGCTATATAACTGATGTGATTTATTATTTTTTATTTTAAGATTAATTGAATGACAATTCAATGGGATTTGATTCATAGATTATTTGATATGTTGATTTTTTTGATTAATGAGATTTTATTTGAAGAAGGTAGAGATGCATTATTTTAATAATTACACCAGTACAGTACTTAAAGTGATTGGAAAGTTTGGACCAGATTAAATAAAGCATACACTAAGTGTACAATGTTCTATGTAAACAGACAACACAGACATAACTCACACCTTTTCCCTCCTAATTTTAGTTTTTCTACTGATATTCTTACAGCTTTAAATATTAACAGGGATTCATAAAGATTACTACAAAGTGTAGACTGCATGTACACTTACTACATTTTCTGAGTGACTTGAAAGCGCAAAAAGTGTGATAAGAATGTTCCTGAAGGTATATCATGTACATTTAGTGTACACAAGGATTGCTGGCCTTGCAGGCCATATTAACCCTTGCTAATTTATGTTTTGATGCCTTACCGATTGCAGTGGACTATAATTATTTATTAACCCTTTGAGATTATCTGATATCATATCATAGTTAATTTCAGGGGAAATATGCATTGGATAAACTATCTATGAGCTGCCTCAGATCATTATTACTATAGGTGGCTTTCCTGAAATAAATTTTCTACTACCCATTCACAAATCCAAATTATGCTTCATTATAGACAGGGATGAGTTTTGTTTTACATGGAATAAGAGTCTTTTTCAGAGCAGTATTATCCTCTGTGAGATATAACTGTCTGTCAAACCATTTTTATGATGTCACATAATATGTTTTGATCTCCATATGTTAATTTCTGATGCCATTTGAATTGCTGATTTGCAGTTTATCAGTACTGGATCGAACAATGTCTTGTGAGCAAGACACAGGTCACCTCTTAGCATTATACAGGATACAGAGTACAGTGACATGGCTCTGAGTCAGTCTTTGTAGGACATGTAGTTTAGGCCTTTTATCCCTTCAGTGAGGTATCTTTGAATTTGTCATTTCTTGCATATGTCTAGACAGATGCATATAATATTGTATTATTACTTATTTTATAACATATTTAATAAAATAATAATAATAATGAAATGCATTTGACTATTCTTAATTAATGTAATTATATAATTTCATAATACATAACATTACAGCATTTCTAACTCAAGAGGAACACAGATCACTCTTTGCAAACATACATACAATATTTCTTCCTTATTAAAGAAGTATTGGTTTTAATCACTTAAACTGTACAAGTGCATGATTCCTTCAACTTAAATCATTTGTTTAAAAAAATTAAAAAAAAAATCAAAATGAGTAAATCCAGCCTAAAAAATAAAGCAAATAAATATTAGATACTACAAAATCATAAATGTCACATTACTACAGCACAATATAACAACCAATAACATATATAAAATATTTACTATAATAAGTGAATATAATCTGAAACTAATGTTAGTGAAAGAAAGCCCTCCTTCATCATTAAAAGCAAAATATGTTGGAGAAGGAAAATACTTCTTATTTTCATAACATCATATGAAGGAATAATGCACCAGTTATTCCTTCCTAAATGTTTCCATGCCCAGTATACAAAGTTTTTGTAATCCATTTAGTTAATAAACCTAAAACAGCAGTTTTATTAACTCTAAAGTATATTTAAAAGTAAACATCAAAAAATATGATCTCTCTGGTAATCATACACTGAAAATGTAACAAGTACACAAGACATATTTTAATAAATTGTATCACAATACTTCCACGTCACATAAGCATGAAATCTTTCTTTTATGTTTTTTATAACAGTAACTGTAAAAATTAATTTACAATGGAAATAACATTTTACTCAAGGATTGCACAGTTAGTAATCTCAAAGTGTAGTGCCACTTGCAGAAATACATCAGTGCAACCGAATGACTGAAACTCAGGCATATCAGTTATATACATTATTTCCTTCTAGCATGTCAATTACTTCCAGATAATTTTGACAAAAATGATTTTCCCTATCAGTAGGCACAGATGCACATTTTACATAACACCTGTGAATAAATTCTCCCCAAATAATAATTTAAAAAGTTAAGTATTTTGTCATTATCAAAAAACAGAGAAATAATATTTATGATATCAGCACAAGCAATTTAAAAATAATTTTAACTGAACTTCAATTACAAATTGTCTGTTCTGGAAAATTAACAATTAATGATAACTTGTTAATGTATCAATTACAAATTCTACTACTAACTATAAGTGAAAATTAAAACATCATTGAAGTTATTATGAAACAATCTAAGAAAACAAACAAAAAAAAAAACTAAAAATGAATTACTATTCCTCCACACTGACAGCTGTATCATTCATGTCAGATACTTTTAATTCTAACTGCTCTCGTGTGTAGGTATAAATGAGACTGTTGATGGATTCCATCTTGGATCATATAAGTGAGGCTCAGCATATCTTGTGTAAGTACAGGAGAAACCATGACTTTCATTTCTTTCATTCTCTTATAGTGCAATTAAATATAGATATGAATAATGAAAATAAAAAATAATTACATATTAACTGTACAATATATTTAAAAGCTAGTATCATAAATGATTATTAAAAAGCAAAATCAGTTCATTTTCAAAATAATTATGCAACTTGAATATTAAAAAATATTAAATAATACCACTTAATAAACAAAAACTATGAAACTTAACTGAGTAAGAAATTAAAAATTTCTAATCAAACACTCCACAAACAAAATATAAACATAAAGTGATCTGCATGCATTTAAACACTTTTTCAACTCTAAAAAAAAAGTCCTCCTTTTTGATTCTCGGCTGGAGCACCTTCTGTGTGGAGTCTACATGTCCTCCCCGTTGTCGAGTAACATCTAAAGGCATGCAGGTAGGTGCGTGTGTGAATGGATGTGCCTTCTTTGAAGGCTGGACGTCGGGCTGACAACTCGGCACCATAAAAATCCATTGCCAATCATTAGCGGACCAGAGTTCTGCTGTGGCGACCCCTAACTGCAAAAAGTTGAAAGACTTTTTATTGACATAAGACTTTAAATAAGGAAAAAAGAAGAAATGTTTTTTAAATACAGACTAGGCCATGTGACACCTCAGCAGATTGCTGCAGTAACTGTAGCTGCATTAAAAATTTCAGTATGCGTACAGTTATTCTAGTGGGTGATTATCACAAAATGGAGAGCAAGATATATTTGAAAGTACGTTGATGCTAACACTGTGCTACTGCATAAGCACTGTAATAAGTCAAACTTTAATATTCAGCAAACAAACACAGACATGCACACACACGCATACACATACGCACATACACACACACACACACACACACACACACACACACACACACACACACACACACACACTCATGTGCACACCCTTTTTGATGATATTTCCTCACAAAAAGGATAAAAAAAAGATTTATGCTAAACATGCTCCTAGAAAAACAATAAATCACACATTAAAAAATTCCCTATATAAAAAAATCTCAAGATGGGCCTGCACCTCAATATGAAAAAGGTAAAGAGTATTACACCTGATGGGGCAAATAACATCAGTCTTGATGGAGGCAACTTCGACGGTGTCATAATTTCAATCTTCTTTGGACAGTTATTACTATGGAATCAACAAGTACCTTAGAAATTCAACAGTATGGATGTATCAGCAAAGCAGCTATGCAGAGTTTGGAAATGGTATTTAAATGTAGAAATGTGTCTCTTCACACTAATTTCATATTAGTTCAAGCCATCACTTTCAAAACAGCATCATATAGTTGTGTATGTTGCACAATCAAGTAGAAAGACAGGAAGAAGATGATTGACACCTTTGAATTGCGCTGTTGGGGTAAACTACTACAAATCCCATGGATTGCTCATAAAACAAACAAAATCAGTCATTGCTAAGATCCAACCCAATCCAACCCAAGTTCACTTTGGAAGCTGAAATGTCAAGGCTCAAGCTATTCTATTTTGAACAACCATGAGAAAGAAAGCTCCATTGGGAAAAGATATTCGTAAATATCAAACAAATGTACCATGTGACATAACACCTCTGAGAGACTGACTACCTTGATGTGGTACAGAGGCTTGATGCAATATCAATTTACTGCCAACCCAAAGTCAGTCAAAATCAAAGTAAAAAAAAAATAGAAGGTTACATACAAAAAAAGGACATTTAGATACAGGCAACACAGCCATGCACTTCCTGCAAAAAATTATATACTTCTTTACAATTAGTGATTAGATGATAGAAATATGAGAAATATTTAGTAGTTCATTAACTCAAATGATTATTAATTTTAAATAAATGTTTAGAAAAATCATTTGTCACATAAATGTAAGGCCTTCATGATTAAATATAATCAACAAAATTTATATAATTCTTAAGTAAAAAGTATGATATTTTCAGTAAAATTATCTTTATCCAAGGCGCAGAGTGCACCATAGCATTCTGTATTACAACAAAGATGAGGAAAATGCTTTGACACATATGGCCATGTAATTCAGTCATTTATTCATAAATAAATATATAAATACTTACAAATAAATATATGAATACTCTCCCGGTAAAACATATGAATGGACAGAAAAATGTACCAGGCTTCTATGTAATCAAAACATTTATTTGATGACAGCTATGAACAAAAATATGTTAACACATAGTTTGCATAACATTCCATACAATTTATGTAATAAAAATCATTTAATTACATTAACCACACTGATATAAAAATAAAATATATAAAAATACTAAATAATTTTTTATGCAACACAAAATAACTTGGTCTGCTGTTATTAAAGATGTTTTGTCATTGTATTAAACTGCAGTGATGGAAGATTCCTAAATGTCAAATCACTTAAGAGAATGGGTAACCTGTAGTTTTTAACCATAACTGGAGAACAAACATTCTCCAGAAGAATGTTAAAGTACTCCCAATGCCCAGTGAAAAGCAAATCCACCAATTTAATATTGCATATTAAGATGACATGAAGCTCGGTCATTACATAAAGAAGGTGAACCGTGCTTTTCCACATTTTAGCAAAAATTAATTTTTAAAAAAAAAGTGTGTTTTAGTGTGTGCTTCTGTGTATGGAGATGTGAGTGTATGTGTGTGCACTTACATGACATTGGGAGAATAAAATAAAGAGAAAGCATCCTTTTTGGAATGCAATAGGTTCTCTGTCAGCTGCTTTTCCGTGACAAAAGGAGGTATGAAAATCTAATGTCACGTTATGTTCTCACCTTATTCCTCAGCAACTTATCCGTTTCACAGTCCATTTTGAGATGATAATGTGCATCATGGTTTCCCATCCTTAATACAAAGAAAATCATCAATTTACACTTAACGTAACATCAATATGAAAAACTGTAAGATACATTCACGAATTATATGGTGGAAATACAAAAGATAAGACAACTTGCAATTAGATTTGATTTATGATATTGTCGACTTCTCATTCAACGTAAGTAGATTGTGTCTATATAGCTATTATCATGACTGTTCAATGTTTTCAAAATGAAAAAAAAAAACACTGCATAGGCAGCAGTGATCTGAGAATTTTGAGATGTGGACTGAAAATTTGATAAAGAGTATCAACCAATAGAACAAATTATGGTGAAGAATGGTTTAACTAATTTTTGTAATTAGGAGTAGACACAGTATAAGTCATTCCTTCAAAACACAAAACTTTTAAGATACAACATGAACATTAATGATATTATTCAGGAGTGATGCAGCACTCTACTATGTTTCTGAGGAAAACAACAAGGATGTCATAACACATACTGTACTATACTTAAGGAAAAGCAGTATCAGGCTGTTTATATATATATATATATATATATATATATATATATATATATATAGCAGTGAAATTTTATTTTAAGCACAGGAAGCAGGTATACTGAAAATATTACATGCATATTTCAGAATTTGGGAATAATTTTATTTTATTTTATTTATTTTTTGTTGACTGGGATAGTCCGACTGGATACATGTCCATTTTCAGCAGAGGCTCAGGGAGAAAAGCTCCAGACTTACAGATAAAGACAACCAAGTTACAGTATATGCACAAACGGGTTCCTATTGGAATGATGAAAATGCATGTTGTCAAATGCATTTTCGTCGGCACATATAGAGCAAACAGGCAAAACAGTGAAGTGGCTGTTCAAAGAATTCTTTCCCTGGGAAAGAAGTCGCTTGACCGCTTTGTGGGTTAAGGTAAGTGCATATGTATGAAAGTGTTTACTGTTTTTTATTTTGCATTAGATGTATGGTTGAGTTACGTGTGTATGTGTTTTCAGCTGTTTACTTTTGTTTTGGGGGGGTAGAATTAGGGTTAAGGTAAGTGTGTATGTGTTTGGAACTGTTTATGTAAATGTGCAAGAGTTACTGACCTTAGGGTTAGGGTGTGGATTAAGGTAAGTGCATATGTTTTAAAATGTTTACTGTTTTTTTTCCATTAGATGTATGGTTGGGTTACGTGCATATATGTATTTAGTTGTTTACTGTTTTTTTTTTGGGGGGGGTACAATTAGGGTTAGGGTATGTGTTTGGAAGTGTTTAATGTTTTTTTTTTTTTTTTGCTTGGTTGGAACAGAGATTTCTTTCCCTAGGAAAGAAATCGCTGTTCTGTGGTTTCGACATTTTCAGCTTTCACTGAAAATGTGTCGATAAAACATTGTTCGCTGTTTTCAGCGTTCGATGTTTCAATATAGACCCATGCACAAACACATTGTATTAACATACAAGTTACAGTCTCACATTTCAAGTTTATGAAGAATACAGTTTATATAAAGAAATATATACAAATATGTTACAGTTTCTCTTATCAAACCTATAGGTGCAGCTTATATGCAGAGTATCTGCAAAGATATTACAGTTTCTCTTTTCAAACCTTTTAGTGTAAGAGGTTAGTTGCTATGATTAAGAAATTGCAGGGATATGGAAGTAGATGAGGCTTTATTCAGGGTTAGAGCAAGGACATAACCAGTGAGTTTTAAAATACTGGGTTAGATTTTTTTTTAACTGATTAAGTGAGGGGTTCAGAGAAAGGTCAGATGAGAGTGAATTCCAGGTTTTGCCTACTGAATTTGCAAACAAAGATTCTCCAGATAGGTTGTTAGCTTTAACAGATTGAACCAAAAGTTTTGTAGTGGAACGAAGAGGCCTAGCGTTTTTGTAGGGATGGATAATGTTTTTAAGGGAGGGCATTTTTTCTGGATGGTTAATAACCTTGAATGCTACAGTAAGTTGATTAAATTGAATTATCCTGGGGAGTTCTAGTCAACCTAAGAGGTGTAGGTTTTGACAATGCTGTGTCTTGTAGGGAGTTCCTGTGGCAAACCTGGCAATTTAATTGTAGCAGCTAGAGAGTTTGCTGAGATCAGTTTTGTTCAAGTTAGTGAGTATTGGTGAGGTATAGAGAAGAGTTGAAAGCAGATGGGTACAGGCTATGGCAGTCCAAGCTAGAGGGGTGAGAAAAGGTTTGTTTTTGTACAGGGAGCCAAGTTTTTTATTAACGGTTTTAATAGTTTGGTTTACATGCATATCGTATTTGAGGTTGTCTATGATAACACACAGGAGTTTGGTATACATATCTGGTGAGATTATGGTCAACGAAGGTTGAGAGAATTTACTAGTAGGGGAGAAGAGCAATAGATTTGTTTTATTAGGGTTTAATATCAGCTGTTGATTAGAGATCCAGTTTTCCACTGTATTAAAGGTTTTCTGGGTTAAACTAAGGAGAACTGTAGGGGTAGAGGCTGAGCAGATCAGGGTGGAGTCATCGGCATATTGTATACAGGTTGCATCCGGGATTACAGTGTGGAGGTCATTGATAAAGAGGGAGAAAAGAAGGGGACCTAATATGGAGCCTTGAGGGACACCAAGGGTAATGGGGAGAAGGGTGGAGAGTTTATCCTGCCAAAGGACAGCCTGGTGTTTTCCACTAAGATAAGATTGAAACCATTCTATAGCATGGTTGTTTAGGGATATTTTATTTAGGGTAAGTAAGAGTAGCTGGTGGTTAACAATGTCAAAGGCCTAGGAAGGATCAAGAAACAGGGCAGAAGATAGTTTGTTGTTACAGTTGGAATTTATGACATTAGAAAAGGAGAGAAGGGATGAGGTGGTACTGTGTTGTGGTCTGAATCATGCTGGAAGTTGGCCAGAAGATTATTTTGAATAAGGTAGTGTAAGAGTTGTTTATGGACACACTTTTCCATAATTTTAGCCAGAGGGGAAAGGATAGCTATTGGTCTATAGCTTGACAGGTCAATGGAGCTGCCACCTTTATGGAGTGGTATGACATGGGATATTTTCCAGATAGAGGGGATAGAAGCTTCAGTTATGGTTCTGTTTATCAAAATAGTGACAGGGTATGCTATGACATCAGCAGCTTTTTGCAGGTAGTCTGCAGAGAGGAGGTCAGCTGAAAGGGTGGTTGGTTTGAGTTTTTTAATTAGGGCTCTAATGAGTGAAGTCAGAAATTTTTGGAAACTAAAGGAGAAATTGTCACTAGGTTTAAGGGTTTCAGTGTTAGGACAAGTGGGTTTAAGTTTGCTAGCAAGGACCTGGATGGTTTCTGTGAAGAAACTGTTGAAGATGTTGGCAATGGACTCTGGCGATTTTTGGGTAGGGGCTGTGGGGGTTGGAGTAATGGATTACCCTGGGTGGAGGAGTTTGTTAATACCTGCCCAGAACTTCTGTGGCTTGTTGTGGTGTTTCTGCTGTAGATGGCAGAAATATATATTTTTTGTCTAGTAATATGGATTTGTTTGTATCATTCCTATATTGTCGAAATTTGAGTTGATCTTGTGGGGCTTTAAAGGTGCGCCTGGTCTTCCAGGCATTATTTCTTTGGATGATCTTTAGTTTGGTTTCTTTAGTGAGCCAGGGGGCAACTTTTGTTTTAATTCTAATAGAGCGTGCAGGTGCATGGTTGTCAAGGATGGCCAGGAATTTGTTATTAAAGTATGTTACCGCCTCATCTAGTGGTAGTTGTTTTAGAATTGACCAATTGCATAATTTAAGTTCTTCTAGGAATTTATTAAGGTTGAAGTTTTTGTTATTTCTTATTGTTTTATATGTGGGTAGATGTGGACATTCAAATTTATGCCTAATAGTATACGTTAAGAAATGGTCACTTAGATCTTCAGGGAAAGTACCTGATTTGTATATGTGGTGGGGGCTATTAATTAGTATCCAGTCCAGGATACTTTCTTTATTGTCAATCCATATTCTTGCATCATTTGAATAGAGGAATATGTGTTTCTCTGGGTAACATGTATTATCTATGCACTGCAAACTGGACTACATAAAACTGATTGTCTCTTGTTATGATAAGCGGTGCTTATATTTTTAAATGATATATGCAGAGATTATGTATAATCTTTTCCTCATTTTTTTATGTCTTTATCTTTTTACTTTGTGTGGCACAGTGGCTAGCATTGTTACCTTACAGCAAGAAGTTTGTTTTTCAGCTGGGGTGCCTTCTGTGCAGAGTCTGCAATGTCCTCCCTATGTTTGCATAGTTTTCCGCTTGGTGCTTCAATTTCCTCCCACATTCCAAACACATGCAGTAGGTGGATTGGACATTCAATGATGGGTCTTATTAAGACAGAGTATAGTGTTGTGGTTACTTCCTGGACCTAGATGCCATGCCCATACTTATAAGTTGAGCAAAATGGAAAGATTTCTTTATTATCTTGAGCACATGTTGGTCGAAGGCCATGCTACTGTCTACATGCATTTCTAGATCCCTGACAAATGGGTCAACTCTTTGGGGTGTTTTATCGATGATGTAGTTTCTTGGGGTGTCTGACTTCCCAAAAGGCACTATAATGCATTTATTGGCATTGAGCTGTGGCTTTAGCACTAGTCTTTAATCTGCGTTAGACCATCTTGTAAGATATTTGAGTCTTGGGGGATTGTATGACTGCTTCCAGTTTGGAATCATCATTGAATCAGAGGCCTTTGATGCTGGCTTTGATTTCTGAGAAGTAGATGCCAGGGAGGAGCTGGCCCAGAATGGAGCCCTGTGGGACCCCACTGGTGACCAGCCTTTTTGTGGAGGGTGGTCTCACCAGCCCTAACTTTCTGGATCCCATTTGTGAGCCAGCTGGCTATCCAGTATGTTATACAGGTGATTATGCCTAATTCCATAAATTTGTTAACAATGTCCAAGTGGGGTATTGTATCAAATGCATTAGCCAGGTCAAGGTAGGCAATATGTACCATTTGCCCTTACCACTTGCCTTGGTGACATTCTCAAAAGATGTCCACCAAGTTTAGTAGGCATGACCTTCCTTTGAAAACACCAGACTGGGATGGATCCAATGTCTGAAGGTTTCCTATGTCTTTGTTGATCATTTCCATGACAATTATTTCCATAGCTTTGCATATAACACAAGTCAGTCTAATTGGTCAGTATTTTTTTGGCCCTGCTGATACTTCTCCTTTACAAAGTGGGATGACCATTGCAGTCCTCCATTCCTGTGGCACAAAGCCTGTTTTGAAACTATAGTCAAATATTAACTGCAGTGGCCCGGATAGGTAATATTTTAGACTATTCAGGAGGCATCCTAGAATGTTTTAGGGGCCCACTGTGGTTGTGTTCTTGGCCTTAGTGAGCACTGGCAGAACATGCTCACTGTTTATAGTTTGAGGGGTTATGCTTGAAGGTATCTCTTAAGGGTTAGCTGGAGGTGAGTAGGGTAAAGTTAGAACTGATTTTGTCAGCCAGAAGATTTGCCATATTGCCGAATTCAGTGAATGTGGCACCATTAGCCACCATTTCAGCACACTGCTGTCTGCTGCTTTTGAGGTTTCTGACATAGCTGAAGAAGATCATGTTTTATCTGAGAGGTTATCTTGACCTCAAAATTGGCTGTATTGGACTTAATTAGCCCTCTTAGTTGCCTGTTTAATTTGATGAAAGAGGTCTTATCTTTTTGAGAATTATAATTTTTCATTTTAGCCATGACATTTTTTGTTGTATAACCTGTTTAACCTGGGATGCCATCAGGGTGGTTTGTTTTACAGCAGCTTCTATGCAGCCATTGGCATGGTTGTACAGAGTTTCTGTGAACAATTCTGCATAGGTTGTTGTGTTTTCTGGGTTGGAGGGGCATTGAATTTTGACCATCTATTGCTTAACTTTAAGTGGAAACATCCTTAAGTATTACTGGGTTTGCTGGGGTTACCAGCTGATTTTGATTTCAAAGGAAATAGTTTTATGGCTGGACCTTACCACAGTGGACATGGTGCTGGGGGGTGTATGCAGCATTCTCCAATATTTCTGAGTACAAGGTTTAGTATGATGAAATCTCTAAATGGGCATATGCACTAACTAGTCAATGGCATTTGCATTGATAAAGTCCAGAAATCTCTGTGCCTACAGATTTAAGGCTGTGCAGGATTCCCAATATGTTGAGGGGGTAATTGAAGTTTGAGGAAGGTGTTAGGTTGAATGGGGAGTGTTGCCAGTAGGTCAAACTATGTTCTATGAGTTTTGTGGGACATAGAGGGTGCTAGGATATGGTATGGGATTTTATATATGGTGACCTGATGTGGAGAAACTCCAGTGCATCAACCTGTTTAACCAACCTTGAGGCATACTTGTTATTGATGTATATAAAGGCACTTCCACCACTTTAGTCCCTGTCTGTGCAGCCAGTGCTCTAAAAGTGTGGAAGGAAGCTAAACCTTGCACTGCTGGTATACCCTCTACATCTTTAAACCATATCTTAGTAACTGCACAGATGTTTATATTCTGTATGGTAAGGAAGGCTTGGAAGGAATGTAGTGTTTTGTTTAAGCTCTGGCATTGAGCAGTAACACCTTGAGGTTCATTTGAGTTGATTTTGCTATGTTGGTAGGTTTGTCAGTTTGATATTGCCTAAAAAGGCTCTATGGAGAGGAAAAGGTTTTAGCCAGTATTCAAATGCCAGAGGAGACAGGTGTAGATCATCCCTGACAAAGCAACATGGTCAGTTAATCATTTCTTCCCATGCTGATAAATATTGGACCCCCTTAAAATGACCCACAAACTACTCAGCCAATTGTTAAAAATCAGTCATCTTTTATTTGTATTGTGGCATGATCCTTGAGAAAATCCATGCCACAAAAAAACTTGTATTCTTACAACTTTTTAAGTTTATAAGAGTGATATAGTTAATGTCTGGTGTCATTCAAAGGGGATCCAGTGTCTGTCTGCCTGGGATGACATGCTTGACAAGCCACGCTGCTTCACAAGGGACGGCTTGCACCTGTCACCCCTGGGATTCCGGATATTGGCTAAGGCTCTTGCCACCCCCATAGTGCCTTTTTTAGGCAAGGCTCAAATTCTAAACCTACCACCCTAGAAAACAAAAGTGGGAAGAAACTGAGGGTAATGCTGCTCAATGCCAGAAGTCTAAATCTCAAAATGCACGCACTCGAGGCCCTTCTCAGTATGGAGAACATCGATGTCTGTGCTGTAACTGGAACCTGGTTCAAGGCTCCTGAGAGCACCCCGGCACTATTAGGTTTTACCTCATATCATGCGTTCCGGCCCCAAAACCCGGACCACACCACAAAAGGAGGGGGTGTATCCATATTCATAAAGGATACCCACACCTCCAGGTTGGTGGCAACACATGCACACGAAGCTTCGGAAACCATCCAGGTGCAACTAACCATAGGCAAAACTGCTCTACAAATTGTAGCATGCTACAGGCCACCCTCTCAAACTCAGGAACCCCACACAGCCTTCCTGAAGACACTGGAGGGTATAAATGTATCTCCAAACACCATCATATTGGGTGACTTCAACTACCCGAATATAGACTGGGAACATTACTCAAGCCCTAACTTTCTAGCCCAACGGTTCCTGGAGTTCATAAATTCAAATGCCATGGAACAGCTAGTCACTGTTCCCACGAGAGGAGAAAATATACTAGATCTCATTATCACAAACATGGGGACAAAATGCTCCACACCGAAAGTATATCCCTCATTGGTGAGATCTGATCATAAACTAATCTCACTGGAAATCCACATCCCGCCCCCAACCCAAACAAAAAAGACCACAGTGAAGAACTTCTCTAAAGCAAACTTTACACTACTCAAGACTGGTGTGGTATCCTTCAAGGCCCCTGAGCCAGTGGAAACCACAACCCAAGCTGCGGAAGCCCTTACAAATGCCTTCTATGAACACCTCCAAGACTGCATGGATCAGGCAATCCCAAATAAAACCAAGACTCTTTCCACAAAGGGCAAACGTCCAGTCTGGTGGACCCCAGCCATTAACAAACTTTACAATAAGAGGAGAAAGCTATTACATTATAGAACAAAATCCATAAAAGGGAAGTCACCTCTGATCATTATTAGTAAAAAAATACGAGCACTCATAAAATCAACTAAGGCCAATTTTGAGAGAAAAATTGCCATGGATTCAAAGGACAATCATAAGGCCTTTTTCAGCTATGTTAGGAACCTGGGTGGAAACTCCCAGATATGCTCAGAATTAGTCCAAAATGATACAAAAATCACTGAACCCACAGACATTGCCAACATACTGGCAGACAGGTTCAGTGCAAACTTCACCCCCTCTCCCCTAAAGGAGAGATAACTATCCCAGCAGAGTGTAGCCTCCCAGACATCTCAAATGCGCAGGTGAAAGCTGCTCTCTCTAAAGCTAAAAACACAGCATCAATGGGACCGGATGGTGTCCCCGGCTGTGTGCTACACGAGCTAAATGAGGAATTAAACCCGCACATAAGGCAGCTGTTTAATCTCAGCCTTACCACAGGATACGTGCCCAAGGAGTGGCGTACGGCAACTGTGGTCCCACTCCACAAAGGCGGTGCCTCTACGGACCCTGGTAATTACCGCCCCATAAGCTTAACAAGTCTAGTCTGCAAAGCTATGGAGAGGATCATAATGGAGCTCATAAATAAAGATATAGGGGACTTGCAGACATTGGACCCGACCCAGTTTGGCTTCGTCAAGGGCAGATCATGCCTTTTGAACTTGGTCGACTTCTTCGAAACAGTCACCAAGGCCCTTGATGAGGGAAAGGCAGTCCATACAGCCTACCTTGACCTTGCAAAGGCCTTTGACACAATACCCCACTCGGGTATTGTAGAAAAACTTACCAGCTTAAATGTAAACCCATATGTCACAAGATGGGTTGCAAATTGGCTTAAGGACAGAACCCACAGGGTTAGAGTTGCTGGCGCTATGTCAGACTCCAAGCCAGTCACAAGTGGTGTCCCACAGGGCTCTGTCCTTGGCCCCCTATTGTTCGGCATCTACTTCTCAGAAGTACAGGCCAACATGGGAGGACTTTGGCTGACAAAGTTTGCAGACGACTGCAAACTGGGCGCCATAGTGGAAAGTGCATCGGACACGGATATCCTTCAGAAGGGACTCACGGAAACAGATAGCTGGTGCCAGAGTCATGGCCTGAAGTTAAACGTCAAAAAATGTATAGTCATACCCTTCGGGAAAAACAAGGTAACCCCAAAGCTACCATATAGGTGGCAATCCACTAAGCACAGAAGAGGTTATCAGGGACCTGGGGACCCAGGTTGACAGTGGCCTTTCTTTTGACACTCACGTTGCTAAAGTGGTTAGAAAGACCTTCTACATTTCCCACCTGATCATGAAGGGATTCACATCCAGATCTAGTGAGGTCATTGTTCCCCTGTACTCTTCACTTATCAGACCAATGATCGAGTACAATGCCCCATTCAGGATGTATCTCACCCGACATCTGCAGCAATTGGAGAGACCCCAAAAGTTCCTCACCAAAAGGATAAAGGGACTCCATAATCTGTCATATGCTGCCAGATTGAAGAAACTCCAGCTCTATTCAGTTGCATACCGTCTGCTCAGAGGTGACATGTGCCTGACATACAAGGCCATGTCCAACCCGGAATTAATGGACATGCTCCACCTCAAAAAATCCAAATCCACCAAAACCACTAGAGCAAGCGACTTAAACCTTAGCACGGATATAAATAGGACGTGCTGGAGGGATAGATTTATCACTCAGAGACTCCCTATGCTGTGGAATAAAATCCCGATCCATGTGAGGCAGAGCACCTCGCTGGCTCTGTTCAAGAGAAATCTTGACCTGTGGATGGGAGATCATAGGTTTATCCCGGGAATCATCTCTGTGTCACTGCTGGACAGAGGCACAACAAACTAATGGGCACAGTATTCTTTCATATAAGGGGTGGCATAAGCCACAAAAATTTGGGCTAGGCTTATAAATGCCTTAGGGCCGATAGCCTAGTATAAACCTATGAACCTATGAACCTATATTCTGTCTAATTCTACACCACCTGGCCCATTATATTTGTATTAGCTACAAAATCCCTCACATAGTATTATCTTATGTTTAATTACAAGTAAAGGCAAAAGGTCTAACTGGACAGTGCTCTAAGACCTGTAACATTAATTCAGTAGTCGCTAGACCTGCAAACTCTGTGGCAAGTGTTTTAGTCTACTTTTGATTTTTACTGGCTAGTTCCTACCTCACAGGACTCAACTAGTCTGTAGCTTGAGTTACTGATTGTTTCTTGCTAAGAATTGGACTCCAGGTTTCTACCCACTCCGTTCACTCATGCTGTGCTCAGGCTCAATCCACTCCCCTACACTACCCCCATTCCCACCCACCCCCTCTTTCATTACATTTATACCCAACTAGACTACTCCCCTTTCTACTTCTATCCAATCAAATCACACCTCCCTAGACTCTTATTACAACATCACTTCTGCCAATTACTATAACCACCACTACTAACTATTTCACCACCTACATTCTACCTAAATACAATCAAAAGGACTAATTACAAACCATTACAACTAACTCCACCACACAACAAACAAATAGCTTATTAAATTAAAACTACCTTCAAGCTAAAACTATCCCAACCTATCTACAATAGCACTACAACTGAATAATGCACAGTACAATAACATTACATGGTTTGATAATTGTATCACTTGCTATTACTGCTGACATCATCTCATACCATCATAATATTATCCCCAACTTAATAAGTCAATCATCCACTGACCCATCCCCCCCAAAAGAAATTTCAACACTCATACCTGCCTCACCAATAATCATCCAACTTCTTCACATACAATTAGCCTCACTCAACCTTCCCTGTATATAACTAAAAACCGCTTCTCCCTACATTTCCACCTATACATGACCAAATACTAACAAACCATTGTCCATACTGCATCATAGCTGTGACATACACCCAAATCCTGGCCCAGCATCCATTTCCAAATCTGTCCCATTCCATGCCACATCTACAGTAAACTCCAAGAGAAATACAACAGACCTACTAATAATTAATATCAACATAAGATGCACAGTTAACATAACAGAGGAATTACATGCAACCCTGTCCCTATAATCCCCTGATATAGTCCTCTTCACAAAGGCCTGGCTCAAGCCACATATTAATGACAATGAGTTACTTCCCCAAGGGTATAATCCACTCAGGAAAGACAGAACATCCAGATGGGGTGGTGGTATCACCATACTATACAAAAGCAACCTTACAATAGACATTATGAACATAAATCCACCTACATTTAATAATGCAGAAACCCTATTCACCGAAGTAAAGCTCAAAGCTCAAAAATAACTGAATATAATTAGTGCATATATTCTCCCTAGTAACAACACTGACACATGAGAAGCTATTCATCACTGGTCATTCCAAATCCTCCCCAAAGAAACACTCATGCTAGGTGACTTTAATATTGACTTGTCCACATATATCTCTCTCCTCCCCACCACTCACATAAATCTACATGGCTTTACTCAATTAATCCAAACCCCTACCAGAATTGACAAATCCTCTAAGAGAGAATCCATTTTAGATTGGATCCTCACAAATCGGCCTTCACAGCCCTGTAACTCTGGGGCACTACCTAACAGTCTTAGTGACCATCAACCTACATTCACCCTAAGGCACCACATTAAACCCACAAATACCTCCTCCCTACAACAAATATGCTATACAAAAAACTTCAAATCTGAGAACTGCATAACTGCATTACATAATTGTAACTGATCATCCCCTTAAATCTCCCCCTGGACAAAGCAGTGGATTATTTCAACTCTACTTTCCTAAACATTCTCAACCAGTTTTCCCCAACTAGAACAATAAGAACAAAATCCAACTATGCCCCCTGGCTTCCCAAAAATACCCAGCAACTCCAAAAACAGAGAGATAAGGCATGGGAAGCATGTTGGCAAAACAAAACCAGCCAAAACAGGCAAAACTACTTCGAGCTAAGAAACAAGTAAAAAAAAAACAATAAGAATTGACAAGCAAAACCACTGCTGTGAGGTTTAGGCTAAACACAGAAAAACCATCAAAAATTTTGGGCAGCCATCAATAAAATACTACAACCAAGAAAAACCACTACTCTTTCCTTATATTGACACTTCCACTAGCAAACTGCAACTGAATTTAATGAATACTTTACCAGCTCCATTCAAAATCTAATTAATAACAGCTCTCCCACAACTCACACAAACCCCTAAACACCAACCACTGACCAAAACAGTTTCTCCCTACTACCAGTCCCAACAAATGCAATATACAAATACCTGACAAAACTAAATCCCACTACCATTGGAGTTGATAGACTCCCAGGTGAATACCTCAAAACTGCAGCCAAAGCAATCTCGTATCCCGTCTCCATACTAATAAACAGGTCAATAGACGAACAACATATTCCATCCCTCTGGAAAATCTCTCATATAATACCAATGCACAAAGGTGGCAATTCAACTGAATTAACAAACTACTGTCCAATTGCCATACTAACCCACCTATCAAAAATCCTTGAGAAATGCGCATACTCCCAAATACTAAACTACTTAGTAACTAACAATGTCCTGGTTGAAACACAACACAGATTCCACCCGAACCACAGTACCACTACCATCTTTATCAGTTTCACCAATACCGTAAATCAACAACAGAACAAATATAATCTTGTCTCTACCGTATTCCTGGACCTCTCCAAAGCACATGACATGGTCTCCCATTCCAAACTACAAACCATACTCTCAGAACTCAAACTACACAACCCCCACACTATCATGGTTCAAGGATTATCTCTCAAACCATCAACATGCTGTAAAATGGGAAAACAGCCTGTCCCCATTCTCCCTGTAAACTTGGGTGTTCCAGAAGGATTCATCTTTGGACCCCTTCTCTTTACCATATTCACCAACAACCTACATACAGCCACCCTCCATGCTAACCTGGCCCAATATGCCGATGATTCTATCCTAATATGCTCTGTCCCATCAGTACAACAATTACAACATATCACCCATGAATCATTTTCAGCAACAGAAAAATGGCTATCTGACTCACAACTAATACTCAGCCCCCCCCAAAAAAAAAAAAAACTAATGTTATTACATCCCTCTAAAGCTACTGAACCAATTCCATTATTTAAAATAACATCATCCAACAATACCCCTCTCACACCCATTGCCCAAACTAAACTATTAGGAGTAATAAAACAGCACAATATGAAATTCAACAAAAATGTAGCTCAAACTATCACAAAAGTTCACAAAATACCCTCTATAGATGTAAAAATTACCTAACCTCCAAAAGTAAAGTCACAACTGCAAGAACCCACCTACTCTCCACTCTACTGTATGCCTCCCCAGTACTAATCAGCCTAAACAAAGGTGACCTAAATAAACTATCTCTTACAACAAAATAGCAAAATTCGCCACCAACTCATCCTACAGATCCCACCATTGCCAATCCCTTAAAAAAAACTACCCTCGCTAGAATTACCAAACCTACTAACTTTTAACCAACCTACTCACCAAATCCTCTATCACTCCCAAAAATAAAAGCAGCCCTACAAGGACTACTGCACCACTATACCACCAATCATCCACTAAGAAGTACCAAAAAAATCACTGGTTTTAATTTCTAAACGCAAATATGACTCTGGGGACTCCCTAAAGCCACTATTAGCATTTTGGGGGCTACCAGCAAATGTCAAATTGGAGGCCCCTTCGGCACTTTCAGTCCAAGTATCTCCCTGTCATTACTGCCCCTCCTAAGCAACCTTTTTGTTCATGATGCAAACTTTTAGGAGTAGTATGCACAGAATGACCAGTAACTACAATGCTCTTATATTCTAACAGGCCTGTGTACCACACAGTGTTGGCCCATCTGGCACAGGGGTCACAGTGACTGACATTTAGCTGCAACAATGATGCATTACAACTATATGTACAGGGCTGGACTTAGGTGAAGTGGTGCCGTAGGCACTGTTTACTGTTTTAGCCCCCCCCCCCACACACACACACACACATACAAACACACACATCCTCCTTTCTGTCTCCCCCTTATCTTGGGCTCCCCATATTATGCACATTACTTTTTTCCTTTTCTCACATTTTGCCTTACTTTTCAGCTTTTTCAAGAAGTCACAACTTTTTATATGCTCTGATGTGCTTTTTAAAGTTTTTTTTTCTTTTTACAAAACCTTTTCACCCAATGATAGCTTGAACAGAAATTATGATTAAAGAAATATATCCAATGTTGCTTTCAGTTTTAGTTTTTCTTGCATCCTTTTAAAGTACCTTTCCTGACCAAGACAACACAGTAATAAATATTTAGGAAATACAATTAAGCCAGTCCTCCCACAAGCTATGGGGTTATGGATGCTCTGGGATATATTTTAGAGTATTTTCCCAATCTTTTAATCCAATGGTGGCCTAAATAAAAATCATGAGTAAGAAATGAATTTCAGTCTTATTTTTAATTTTCTTTTAAAGAAGACCTAAGTTGTGCCCAAGTTTTCATGTTCAAAGCTGACACCTCTCTGGTGTTAGATAGGGATAAAAATAGTGGTTCAAATTACCACAATCATATATTTCAAGTAGCTGCTGACATTCATTACTTCTCACTCCTCACCCCCACAGGCACCCACTTGTATACATACATGCCTGATGTGTGATTGTGAGAAAAGTGAAAAACATAACTACAGTAATGTAGTACTTTGTTGCTCCTAGGCAGTACATTGCCTCTACAAAAGCTATAGTAACTTTCTTTGTACACCTCTGAGGTCTGTGTGAAAAGTAAAATAAACAATGACCCTAATGTCCCCAGTACAAACACAAGCTACATTGATGACCTGTGCACACCTCTAAAGTTCTGACTGTGATGAAAATTAAAGAGGCAATAACCATACAATCCCCCCATATAACCTACAGAAACTTTCTGTTCTCACACATATTAGCAGGGCTTGTTTTAGAATGGGTGCAGTTGAGAGCAGAGGCCATTATCAGCTTTATATTAACAAGGACATATTACAGTCCTGTTCAGTTTTTTTCTTCTCATTTTCCCCAACAATCGGTAGCTTTTCTAGGGCCCCACGCAATCAAGGATGATTAAGGGGGGCCTCACTGTATCCATTTATACAATCTGGGGAGTGGGGTCCACCATACTCCTAGAAGGTCTAAGTGTCTGAATGTTCTGTGATATATTTTATGCCTTACTTTGGAAATGTAATTACTTGTTAGCTGCAGTTTTTTGCTGATACCCATACGAATAATGTGTGTGCCCCAGTGTTACTGAGTGTGTGCACAGATAGAAATCAATGTTACTTTTTTACATATACACACACAAGCATAAGCCACAGCAACACCAGTTTTACACTGATTTTCTGCAAATGGCAATAAAATGTGCAGCTATGATACTGCCACACCAGATCAGTGACTGATGTTTAGCAGTCGTTAAATAGCAGCAGAAATAAGCCACTTTTATTTACCCTATTGCCAAGTAATGCATACCTGTCACTATCTCAGATTTCAGAGTGCTTCCCTAATTTTGCCTCATAATTTTGCTCTGTCCTTCATAATAAGTTTTATTTGCTGGTAAATTATTCAGGATTACTGACAAGCAGTAAATCTAGATATCAGAGTTTTACACCTCTTACTGTCTAAAAAATGCATGCTGTTGGAAAAGGTGTTATTCTATTAATTTTTAAGTGAATTATAGTAATATTTAAAACATGTTCCTAATTTTGAGCTTTTAGTCTGCTATTAATTTTGACATTGTGCAGAATTATTTGACAAAGTTGTTGAGAGTTACAGTATCTGGTGTTTTGCCAGTACTTATAAAACTCCCTGAAAGAGAAAACCATCCTTGAAAATCGGAAGCATCAGTTCTTCTTAAAATGCAAGGTGTGCACTAGAATCAGTCACTCTGGGCTGTTGATCTTTCTAGTCCTTACCTTGCTCATATTCATTATCAGCTTTATCCTAAAAGGGTTATATCACAGCCCTGCTCAGGTTAAAGAGCATAATCAGGAAATTAGTACATTTTTTCTCCTTATTTTCCCCCCAATCAGCAGCAGCTTTTGTGGGGCCCCTACACTGTCAGAGATGATTTAGGGGTGGCCCCTGCAGTCACAAATATTGCAGGTTCCCAAAGCTAGCTATGTTGTTAGTTTTAGTGCACAGAATTTCCACCAGCATGGTTTAACTTATCCAGTAGCATTATGCCAGTGGTAACATATTTAATGGAACTCTGATGCCTGTAACTTGATAAAACACTGTTACTATAACTGCAGATAGCTTTAAATTTTAAAGGAGATATAAATGAGAGTTATTATTACCCATCTGGTTTGTTAAGTATGCAAGATTACTGTACTAGCTTTTATAAAATATGAAAATAACTTGCTGTGGTTGGGGGCTCCTAGTGACCGCAGGATTCGCTGGTGCCTAAAGCTAGCTATGGGACTCTGTCTATGCTAGTGCTGTAGCAAAAACATGGAATACATTTCCTCTATATATCCAATCTCTAGAAAACATACATGACTTTAACAGCCTTCTTCAGTCACACCTATCCAACTCATGGACTTGCTTCTGCTCTAGCTCTGGCTAAATACTACCAATACTCCTACTTGCAGCTCCTCTCTCATCTCAAACCTGTCTCATTCAGAACTTCTAGCCCCCTAAATGCAGACAGAATGCATATTGCCATTATTAGTACCACGTACTCTTACAGTTTACTGTATTATATATATTCACCACCGTACGCATAGTCTCACTATATTACTATAAGCATAAATTTGTGCAGTCTTGACACTGTTTTTGCTATATGTATAAATTCATGTAGCTACAAAAATGTGGTGGAAATGTTGCCATTGTTTGTAATCTTATATCGCCTGTATTACTATGTGCATTATTATTGTGTGGTAGTGTAAAGGTTACTTATCCTTATTGTCTCTTTTATTACTGCATCTTATTACTGTACGAAGCATTTCTACCCAGGCCTCCACTGAAAACAGGCAGCTCTGCCCAGTCGGATTTTTTTCCTGGTAAGCAAATGTAAAAGAAAATGAAATAAAATAAAATAAATAAAATACATATATATTTAAAATATGTCCCTATTTTTGGGCCTTTGTCCTCCCATTATTTTTAGCTTTGTCCAGATTTCTTGTACTACGAAACTGAAAGGTATATCCTACTTCCGTCAGGAATGCAAGATGCTACTCAGAAACAGAAAGTTTAAAAAAACGGAGAGTTAGAAAAATGCTGGTGAAATACAAACTCGTTATCAGAGACAAGTTAAAAATCTGTAGATTTTAATAAACTGCATTTCAAAATTCTACCACAGAAGATCATTTATTTTTGCTTCTGAGTAAAGGAGGTGTAAGATGTTTGCCCTCCTCCTTTAAAATATTTGTGTGACTAGTATGTTGATCACTTAATGTGGTTTTCTGTGTAGTTGACAGCTTCAAAAACTGCGATGAGGGGGCTTTAGAAAACTATGTAAAGAGGTAAGTCAGGCCTGAAAAATATGAACATTCTTCCGAAGTAGGGAGAGTTGAGAGGTCTGGGGGTAAGAACTTGAGAATTCTAAATTGTATTTTCTGACTGGTGCTATCACATTCTGCTTTTTATTTTATTTCATTGCAAAACACAAGCTTAAGAATATAAAGCAGTGTTAAACAAATGAATACTACTGTGACATACACCATGATTCACAGAATTTTGCACTTCAGGCTACACGGGAGCAAAAAGTAAGTGGAAAGAGGCAGAAACCTCTTTGTATGTTCCATAGTTTTAAAACTGGTGTAATACTGGTCATTGTACTAGTTACTGAAAATCCCACATAAGTGAAAGGTGGCCTTCAACCACTGTCTGAGTCCAAGAGCTCAGAACAAGGGTATATCCCTGTATGAGTGGAGCTGCGATCCCTTTATCTACATGCCAGCTTTCTGTACTACACATACAGCAGTGGTGATGGTGTTGGGGGGCAGTAGTCATCCAATCTTTCATTGTCCAGGTAACAGATGTGTGCACATTATTTAGAAAATGTAATATTGGAATGTTTCATTTTATTACCGTCCCCTTAAATAAGTGATCTTGTACTATGGCTTCTGCAGTACGTAATAGATACATAACCACACATATGCAATTGCCAGGCTGCATCTTTGATGCATTTAAAACCATGCATACAACCAGAACTACAGGACATCTGGGAACATGCCATTTCTTTGCTACCCTTTTTTGAAGTTGCTTTTTTCATATGCATCATTTGTTGTCCTGCCCAATGTCCTTCCATAGCACCTGGACATATATAAACTTCTTGTTTGATGTGTAATTTACTGAGGTAACAGCCTTGTCATTAGCTTCCTTATGCCCACTATGCTCTGGTGAGGAATGAGAGTAACAAAGACTTTAGATGCACAGTCCTGCATCATACTATTTCATAGGCAATTGCTAGGCTAATGTCCCCAGGGGGGCTTTGTAAGCCTACCCATGGTTCATAAATGTGTCTCATAACTTTTGATACACTGTGGTTATTTTAAAGGATATACGTAGGCTTGGGGATGGGTGGTCAAGCATTTGCAGGCTGCCTTTTGTGTGCTAGAGGTATAGGTTCCAGTCCAGGGGTAAATGTCCAATTCCCCATCCACTGGTCCAAGTTAAACATCAATTGAGTTAGGGAATAACAAGTTTCACGTGGATGACAAGCCTGTTCCAGAGATGGGGTAGTCTCTGAGATACCTACCTCTCCCTCCAACTTGTCCTATTTATGTTGCAGATGAGGTTTAGGTTCTTAGATCAGGTAATTCTGTTAACATTTGTTTTGCAGATGTGCAACAGATCCATCGGATCAGGATCAGAAGATGCTTTGTAGGCCAAGCATAGATTGCCTCTCAGCAGTTTGTAGGAGACTGAGTACAGGGATAAGGATGTAAAGCGACTCATGTAAGACATACTGCTTATACCCAGTATTCCTTCATTCATTACACTTATACACATTTATTGCATCACTGTTTCCATTTTATTTTGAAATAGTGGCCTATATAAAATGGCCAAAATTAAATCACGGATAAAAGATGCATATTCATATTTTACAGAAAAAGGTTGGTTAAAGGACCACTACGTACTGCTACACTTGCTTTCTCTTTTCCGAAATGTTTTTACCCCCATATTTTGACTACAGCATCGTAGCATATGCCTTCTGCTAGAGGAAATTATGATTTTCACTGTGTTTACTATCCCCCATTGTTAAAGCAATAGTACTGTGAGACATCTTTAACCAAAAAAATTCTCATGGAGCTGTTGAGAGAAAATGGGCACTCAAACCAGTTGGTAATAACACCCGGTGTTGTTATTCACCATAACACCCAGTGTTATTATTCACCATAACACCCAGTGTTATTATTCACCTTTTCCTCAGTTGCTGTACAAGGACTGCCCATAAATTGACTTCCCCAGTCCTTTCGCCCAAGGAACACCCCCAAACATTACTTATGAATAAGATGTGTTCATTTCGGCTTCTGTCGCCAATTAAAATGCGATGCTGACTTGCTGTGGGAACTACTCTATTCCATCTAGTTGCTGGATGAATCTGTTTTGTTGAGGGAGTGGGCTAGCTCACTAAGGTACTGAAAGTTTCTGGACTGAAGTTTTTTTTTTTTTTGCTACAGGTATGTGCATCACTTTCTTTGGGTCAGATCGTCGGATGTTGTGTTTCTGTTTTAGATGTCTTTAATGCGATTGCTTGGAGTAAGCTATTACAGCAAGCATCACATAATAATGAGCCAAATATGCAGCAAGTAATTGTGTTTCCTTACTGGCTACACACCATCTATTCGTACCCACAAACAGGAAAAGTTGGGACAGACCGAAGTTATGAAGCAGAAATCTGGTCATGCTGCGAAAATTTGTACCCAGGAGAGTTACGCCAGCAGTGTTATTTATTTATTTATTTTTAGGTAATGTCCTGGATCTCCCACTCATAGAACACCAACGGTACCATTATTTTACACTGGCTAAGCAAAAGTTTTGATGTTTAGCCAGTGTTAAATAAAAAGACAAGAAATGCAAGACTGCAAAAGATAGAAGTGTGCATGTGTGTTGGGGGTGTGACTGTATGCGTACATGAGTGTGTGAGTGAGATCGATGAGGCAGTTATTTTGCACTGTTTATTTATTTATTAATATTTATTTATTTATTTAAACATCAGTTTTATTGTTTAGGGAATGTAAAGTTGCGGACATGTATTGGGGGTGGGGTTGACTGTATTCCTGCACAAGCGCATGAGTGAAATCGATGACGCAGTTATTTTGCACCAGTTATTTACTTATTATTTATTTATTTCATTCAACATCGGTTTTGCAGTTTAGGAATGTTTAAAAGTGCGTGCGTGTGTTGGGGGTGGGGTTGATTGTGTGCCGGCATGCGTGAGAGTATGGGCGAGATGATCAAGCAGTTATTTTACACTCCCAGCGGTTTTGCTGTTTACAGAGTGTAGCCATGTCATTGCAGCATGTGAAATTTGACTTTGTAGACCTGAATGTATCCAAAGACTTAAATAATAAAAAAATCATGGGCATTCAAAGTTATGTAGCTGAAACATTATTATGTCCTTAAGAGGTCATTTGCATATATTGCATGTATCTCCACTACAGCAGGTTTAAGGTATTAAACAGTAAAGACTTTAGTCTGTCTGTGTCTTTCTTGCAGTTTTTACTCGTACAAAAAGTAGGTAACTCTATAGATTTCTCCATTTGCAGACCCATACCTTTATTATCCCCTCCAACAAAATTACACTTTGAAAGGTTAGTGATAAGTTTTCCCTTTTAATTATAGTGACATTATTCACCTGGCTATATACTACTTTTTTGTTAAGACTGTATTGTTTGAGTGCAAAAATTGGAAATGACTAGAAATGTTCTCCTTAGCAAAGACTGAGATATTACTGCAGGTTTAATATGTGCATTGAAGACACATTCTTAGTACAAACAGGGCTCCAATAGAGAGCAGGAGAGAGAGCGCGCGCGTGTGTGTGTGTGTGTGTTGGGGGGACCTTGTGGTAGAAGTCAGTGCTGTAGGTGGCCACAACAGATCAGAACAGGTGTGCTAAAGGATTACAGATTTGATGTCGGCACAAAATGCCAAGCCATTGCTTAGGTAGCGGATGGCCACAGGTGGGCTTCCTCCATCACAGACCACCTTTACTGACAGAATGTCTGGGTGCAGCTGTCAGGAAATGGTGAGTACAGTGATGTGTAGGGGGATATATGGATTTGAGGGCTGAACTGGTCACAACATTGCATATTTGTGTTGGGATACACAAGGCTGGCAGCACTTTAAATTATTACCAAAGTCTTATGGCTCAACACTGGAATGAGCCTCCTGATACAAACACAACTATATCTTTCCTACAGATACATTCTGACTGTAAGCATGGCCACCTACAGCACAAAGAATGCCTGTCTTCATTCTTTGTCTAATATATTTCCTTGTATGCTGTTGGAATGTGGGATTATACAGTCAGGTGTTTGTCTGCCTTCACAAGTGCAACAGTCATAGGTCACTCTAAGTGAAAAAGGTCATGCCTGATATCAGTGCAGCAGTGGAGCCTGGTACTGATGGCATCCTAATCCTAGTATAGCCTGAGAGCACATTGCTTCTCTTGGCAATGTGTACAATGGCAGGAACACTACAACCTACAACCCACATCCGTTGACCCAGCTGTTCTGCCTGCAGAACCTGTCTCCTGCATCTCCATTGAGGTTGGAAAGACAGTTTGGGCATGGAAGCCCAGCAGAAACAGCATGCTCATCATCTGATTATGCTGTGGCAGAGCACAGTGGTGCCATCACAATGTATGACAACAGCACTAAGGAGAGGCACTCTGGTGTTCATTGATGCTGTGCATCTCACTGAATATCTGAACCAGGTGTCACACTGGACACAATGTATTGCAAACCTCAGCCTCGCATGGAATTCCCCTGCAACCAGTTCCTCCAATGACTTTTAACATGGAACTTCCTCTGCATCCATCTTCAATTTGTCTGGTCCTCTGATAGCAGTCCCCTCCCCTGCAAGTATCTGAGCATACTGCAGTGTACCACCAAAGGAATCTAGTTAGTGAAAAGAGGCCTTCAACAATCCAAACATATGTTTGACAATGTTCTGTATCTGTCACATTGCCAAATTATAAGTCATGTTATCCATGCTCTCTGGTTCTGTATGTGTGCTATGACCAATGGCTGCAGGGCATACCTGGCTTCACTAATAAGATGCCCATATGGAAATTACTCTGCACAAATCATTAGAGTAGGGGAGTCTAGCAATAATCATGGCAGAGACCCACATGTTTAACGAAATGTAAAAATTAACAAATAAATAAATAAATAAAAAATAACGTCAACAATCACTCGTAGTTCCACAAAAACAGCAGGAAAAACTCTTTTATTGATTGTAGACTTAGCGCTTTCTCCCTGTTACCTCAGGGCTTCATCAGAGTAATGTTACAAAACACTAGAGGAAATTAAATAATGACAAAAAAATCACATGATTAAAAACCATTGGCTAACTAATTAATTATGTCTTAAAAATACATGGTACCACTATTAAACAATAATATTGTATATAATACTTAAATAAAATTAAACTTTGTTATAAAATGCTTAAGTAGATAAACTATATTTGCTTAGTTCTTAACTTTAACACTGAACTTAATGAAATGGAACCATTAATGCTTGGATATATCAAGGCATTCGTTTTAAGTTGCCAATCCATCTCCAACTTTTCTAACCTTAAATTCAAGTCACCACCCCTTCCTTGGTCTCTAACCCTGTCAATAACAAAAAATAATTTTTTTTTAACATTCACACAACCGAGTGTGTAAAAAGTGCACTTTCCTTCTTATTATTTTTGATGTCTCTGATGTGTTCCAACACTCTTTCCTTTAGTTTTCTTGTAGTTTTACCCACATAAAAAACTGGGCAGGAAATACATGTGGCCATGTATATCACCACTTTCATGTTACAATTAAAGATACCAGAACATGGGATAGTATGGAGGTAACTATCAACCACCACATAAGGACTAACATTAATATATTTACAGGCTTTGCACATATTACATTTGGACATTCGTGAAACTGTAATTTTATTGGTCACATGCTTATACGTGAAAATTTTCAGATTTTGACCCCCATTGTAAATGACCCTCAGGCTATCTCCTAAAATTTTTAACTCTTCATAGTTAAATGCTAAATTCCAGATATTTTTCAGTATGTTTCTTATTGTAAGTGCCTCACTGTTATAGGTTAATACAAAGGTACTGTCCGCAGACTTAGTCTTTACTGTTTCTAGTCTGCTCCCAACAGACAAAATAGGTGTAAACCTGTCGTTCCTCTGTTGTAATACATAGTTCCTAGTTTTTAATAATAATTTGATGGGATAACCCCTCTCTCTAAACATACCAATTAAAGTATAAAGTTTGTCTTTAAATTCATTGTCATTACTTGTCAACCTACATATTCGCACCATCTGGCCTTTTACTAGGCTGTTTTTTTTTATGTGTAGGGTGACAACTTTTATAATGAAGAAATGAATTTGAGTATGTGTCCTTCCTGAATACTCTCAAATTTAATTTTTTATTAATTCTGTCCCATGTAAGTCTAATATCTAGAAAATCAATGCTTTCCATAGCCATTCTGTGGGTAAACTTAAGGAAAGATGTTGTGGAGTTTAAATAAACTACAAAATCCTCTAGCTCCTTTTGTGAGCCTTTCCACAATATCAGGATGTTGTCCAAAAATTTTAACCAAATAACGGTCTTACTAAACAAGTGGGACAGAAATACATAATCTTGATCCCACTGAGCCAATACTACATTGGCATAAATGGGGGTGCATTTCACCCCCATGGCGACACCTGAAATTTGATGGAACAGTTCCTCTTCAAAAGCTAAAAAAATATTTTTCAAAACCATTTCCATCAGATCTACCAAGACAGTTCTTTTTACATTGTAAATACCCTCTTTTCCTTTTAAGCTTCATCAAACAGTTTTTAACCCCTCAGTGTGTGGAATTGCTGTAAACAAACTTGTTACATCAACTGTGGCAAACATAAATTCACCCGAGATGACTGTATCCCTAAGGATTTCCAGCCAGTGCCATGAATGTTTTAATATATGTTTGTAACTAACAATGGCTTACACCAAAAATCTATGTAAGCTGCTATAGGCTCTGTCTTTGATCCAGTTGCTGCCACAATTGGTCTAAATGGTGGGTTTTGAAGGTCCTTATGGACCTTGGGTATCCCAAAAATGGTTGGAGTTACTGGCAATTCAACAAATAAAAATCTGTACTCCTCAGGATCCAATAATTCCTGAATCAAAAAATCATACAGGACCCAATCAACATTTGCATACGCTCTAACCAACTCATTATTGGAAATTCTTACATAAGTATAGGCATCATTAAGTAACTCCCACATATTACAAACATAATCATTTTGGTCCATTATGACAGCCCCCCCCCACACCTTTATCCGGTTTCATACCTCTGACATGATTAACCGGATTAAGTTCTTTTAACACTTGTCTTTCACACTCTAAGTTGTCACTAAATGTCTCTCTTTTTGAAAATGCTTTCCTAATCTCTTTCTCACATAAAGTGTCAAACAATGCAATAGAACTGTTCATAGGTGATACAAAAGTACTTTTCCTTTTAAGTAGTATCTGTCCAATACCGTTCACTTCATGTTTATCATAAAAAAAATGTTCAGATTTAACTGTCTAGAAAACAGCTTCAAACTAGTTAAAACCACAGCAATATCCTGCTTAAAACAAGGGACAAATGAAAAACCTTTTGAAAGCACAGACATATGAATGTCACTAACACACATTTGTGAATAGTTGTAACAAGAAAATCCATTTTTTGTTATAACAGTGCACTTTGGTCAAAAAATTGCTGTCAACCTCTTCTATTTCATCATAAGGTGTAGTAAATTCTAACAGTGGTGACATTTTACCATTCATTTCTTCTTTTGATATGTGGAATTCCTCCATTGTTTCCCTCCCCACTTCTTTTGATTCCGATTGATAAGTCTCTGCGACCTTCTGGGAAGTTGGGGTGGATCCAAAAAATCACCTTCACTATTATTTCTGTTTGATTCACTATCACCATTGCTAAAAGAATGCTCAAAGTCCCCATTGTTACTAAACTGCCATTTTTTATCAGTACACACAGGTAGAGGCTACACTGTCATGTTAGCATAGTCTTGCGTGTCTCTGAATTTTCTTGGATTTTTTTAGCTAAATTACTTTTAACACGCTTGTCTGCATCATTTAAAATCGAACTATAAACTGTTCTGTTAAATTCAAAAAGCAAGTCTTTAGTTATATTAGCATTCATTTCAGTTAGCTGTTTCTCCATACATACCAGTTTACATTCATTTTCTCTTATTATAATCCGGACAAGGTCTAACCCAGTATGGTCAAACAGCTCCAGAAGTTCTCCATGCATTATTGACCCTGTTTCTGTTCCATTCAGGAATTTCCAAAGCCTTAAACCTTTCGATACTTGTTTTAATTCCAAGGAACGTTTCAAAAAAACATTATCTACTTGGATTGCTTTAAACCTGCCAAGTATCTTTTCAAAGTTACGCAACTGCATTCGGAGTGTACCATGTCCTTCCCCTCCTTCAGGGCCGTCGGACTGTTGCAAATTTGGTGTTTGTAATACCGAAGAAAATGATGGCACTTCTAGTCTGTTTTGATTGGAAATAATATCCTTGTCGGACCGGTTCTTCACCTCAGATCCATTCTTTACTGTTCCTGAACTGCTCGGAAATGAATGCAGAGTTAGCAGTTCTATCTGAGAGTCTGAAAGAATAGACTTCTCCATGTTCTCAACACCTGGAGCCTTTTGTTGCTTAATGGCTAATGATAGTGTAGGGGAGTCTAGCACTAATCATGGCAGGGACCCATATGTTTAATGCTGGGCCCTTTTCTGCTTAGTCCATACATCAACACCTATGTGGTGTGGAATGTCGTGCCTCTAGCAGCCTACACATATCTTGCATTCCAGAGCATTTTTCACTATCATTATTTGTAAGGCTATGGAATATATTTTATAACTGAAGTAATAGGAAACACTATAGTGAACTTTTAATATCCCTTGATCCACACCAGTTTGGGTTGTAAAAGGTAGTTTGTCTACTAAGCCTAGTTGAGGCCTTCATAAAGGTCACCAAGGCCATGGATACATTATGTACAGTCCATGCTGCCTATCTGTAGCTTATCAAGGCCTTTGACATAAATCTGGGATTACTGACATATTCTCCCAATTCAACATTCACTCATATGTAGTTTGCTGGCTAGCTAAATGGCTAGCAGACAGAACTCATACTTTTAAAACTGCAAGAAAGACCCAGCCAAGCTAGAGTCTTCACTTTTTTAAAAATTCCTTAAACCTCCTGAAGTGGGGGCCCATGGGATGTATGTAAATGACACAAAAAAGAAAAGCCAGCAAACAACGACCAGAAGCATAAAATATTATATTGTATTATAACAATACATAGGTACAAACAGCAAACAGACCGGTTTCGGCTGGAAACCAAGTACACAGCCTTCTTCAGTGTATGTAGAACAATTCAATCAGAGTCATTTATAAGGAACAAAGTCAGATTTCATTGGTGGATATTCATAAATATTCATTTAATCCAGGGGGAAACAACCCACCAAGCTTAATAATCCATTTCTTTTCCTTCCCATTTAATACTGTATGCCACCCTGTTTTGTTGGAATGATCCCCAAAAAACATATCAATAATGGTAAACATAAATCTAGCTGTTGGATGTGCCATGTGATGTTTATATAGAGCATTATTAATTCTCTTCTGTTTGATGTTACTGATATGTTCAGAGATACGTAGTCTCATGGGCCGAGATGTTTGCCCCACATAAAAAGCTCCGCGGTTACAAGTAGCCAAATAAATAATCCAATCGCTGCTGCAGTTGGCAAAAAAGCGGAGATCAAAAACTTGGGGGCAATTCCTACTTGAAAATTTCTTGGCTTTGTTGATATATTGACAATTGGTGCAATGTCCGCATGGAAAACATCCACGTAAAATGTCACCGGAAAGAGTCGTCTGGACATAACCAGTGTATCTAGTGTCACTATGTTTATAGTGATTAAAATATGCATTCAGATTTTTACCCTTCCTATAGGAAAAAAGACATTGAGCTGGTATTAAATTGGAGATGTCATCATCACACTGTAATATGTTCCAATGTTTGTGGATACTCTGAATGAGGCAATTGGAATTCCTGGAAAAAGTGGTAGTAAATCTAAGTGGTTGGGGTGATGTATTGAAATGTTCTCTATATTTAAGTAGATCCGATCTGTCCATGCAATTAACCTGATGTTTGGCAGTGGCAATATCCCCCACCTTGTAACCCCTTTGTTTGAATCTTTTGGTCAAGTCAACTTGATTGTTGCAAAATGTAGCATGTTCTGAGCATATGCGTTTGGCCCTTATGAATTGGGCCTTGGGAATATTACATGCTATGTGTGGAGGGTGGAAGCTGGAAGCATGCAAAATGGAATTGTACTGTGGGAATTTTCTGAACATGTCCGTCCCTAAGGTGTCATCTGGCAGTCTATTAATTAAGACATCCAAATATGTAATGCTGTTCAAATTGATATTCCTATTTATATATAGGTTCTGATCTTATATTTTTAGTCTGCATTTTTGGGTTCTGTCTTAGTCCTCAGTGTTCTTGTGCCTTTGGGGTAATTATTCTCTATATACTTCTGGCGTTGGTCCAGCATCATTGTTTTTTCTGGATTGGACCATATGGTATATTTTGTTTGACCCGGGTCCTTCTCTCATCCAGCCCCCCACTAATATAGATTTTTGTTATATGTCTCCCTTCTTGATCAGGATAAATATAATATACTCCTCATGATACGATATTCTGGTTTCCTTGGTGATAGACGCAGCTTTTTAAATTTTTGTATATTGCTGTTATTGTCTATTCACCATTTTCTAGCTGTCTTAGCTGTCGTAGTTTTGTATTCTAAACTATTATTGACAGTTTTTGGAATCAGGTTTTTTTGACACAGTGGTTTGAACTCTGGTATATCAATATGGATCTATCTAATTTCATCACTGGATTGACTGCTGATAGAGAGGACCTTGGGGCCTTTGGGCTAGGTCACTCTATTCAGGACAAGAATGATTTATCTGAACAATCGAATCCAGAAGTATTTTGCCATAAGCTTTTTGATGATCTGAATAGATCACTGCGGTCATTATGTGCCAATGTTTGGCATAGTAAACTTTTTAAAGCCTATCAGGCTGCTGAGATTACCCCTAGGGGTTTACGTATACGTACCACCCCTCATGTGTCTAATTGTGATGAGGAGGTGACCACACAATGGCTTAAAATACAACAGGACGCCACTATGGCTTTTGTTGTGGAATTACTCAAATTTCATAATCGTGCTGTTGATAGGGGACTGGATGAGATTATGGCTACGGTTAACAAACTAAAGCCTTTTGAACATGAGCCCTTTTTTGGGGGTCAGCTTTCCAAAATTGCTTCTGATTTAAAAAAGTTTGATGCTGAACTCAGGGCCCGAAAGATAAAGAAATTCTCCAGAGACCAGGATGATTATTCCCGTGGGAGTCCCTTCACACATCAGACTAAACATGTGAGATTCACTAGTTCTCCTGCTCCCTCTAACAAGAGAAAGAGACCACGGTCCATCTTGCGTAAGTGCAATTTTGATAATACTTCGTCCATTGAGGATACATCCTCTGGGACTGACAATGAATCCCTGGCGGCATCAAGGTCCCCGTCCCCAAAAAGGACTCCTGGGGGTATCCCTTTAGGACTAAATACAAACGGGGGGGCGCAAACATCCAAGAGGTTCACAACATCCAAGGACTATTGGAAATGGCTTTGCAGAAGTAAATGAATGTTTTGATACTAATGTTCTGAATCTGTCCAGTTTTGAATTGTCTTCAATACACATTCAGGTCCTTAATAAAGGGTTAACATTTATACCTGGTTTCACGGTTTCGGAAGATTTATTAGCTCAGGACTTAATGAGTTTTTGCAGAGTTCTGAATTTGAGATTGTTCTTTGGTGAATCTGATTGTAATGTTGATGTTGGCAAATTCACATATCACAAATCCAGTTTTTCTCCACCCATGCATCCTATAGTTCATCAGTTCCAGAATAGCGTACTTAAAGATCTACATTTCTTCAGTTCTGATGTGGTGTACAAACAAAATAACATCACATATGCTGAAAAGCAGGCTATTCTGGAATTACAAAATAATAAGGATATTGTAATTATCTCAGCTGACAAGGGTGGTGCTGTTGTTATTCTAAACTGGACTGATTATGATAATGAGGCCAAAAAACAACTATTTGATGCTAGGTACTATTTAAATATGTCTATTGACCCCACGTTCAGATTTACTCAACGGATTGAACAATTCTTATCAGACGCCAAAGATCGGGCGATTATTACTACTGAAACTGCACATCAACTTCTCATTAAGGATCCTTGTATTCAGTATATTTACTTCCTCCCTAAAATTCATAAAGATGCTACCCATCCAACGGGCAGACCAATTGTATCTGGGAGGGGATACATCACCAAGCCATTATCATTATTTTTGACCAAGTATCTTAAACCTTTGTTAACCTCTATACGTTCACGTTTACAAGACACGACTCATTTTCTACAGATTATTTCAGATATGCAACTTGAATCTGATTGGTATCTATGTACACTTGATGTTAGTGCATTATATACTAACATTCCACACCAGGCAGGCCCGGAAGCTTTAGCTTATTGGCTCGAAATGTCTAACTTATATAGTTTGGATTTCAACTCTTTCCTTGTTGGCCTGGCTGAGCATGTTCTTACAAGTAACGTCTTCTATTATAAGGATCTTTGCTTTTGGCAAACCAAAGGGACTGCTATGGGGGCATACTTTGCCCCTATTTATGCTGATCTCTTCATGGCTTATGTTGAATTACATATTATCTATGAGCCTTCAAGAAATATATTTCTATCTGATATTGATATATGGAGACGTTACTTGGATGACATATGGCTTGTTTGGAAGGGTACAGAAACTGGTCTTATGGAATTTGTTTCATATTTAAACAATAATGAATGGGGATTGGTTTTCACTGAACATCATGATTTGAACAGCATTACATATCTGGATGTCTTAATTAATAGACTGCCAGATGACACCTTAGGGACGGACATGTTCAGAAAATTCCCACAGTACAATTCCATTTTGCATGCTTCCAGCTTCCACCCTCCACACATAGCACGTAATATTCCCAAGGCCCAATTCATCAGGGCCAAATGCATATGCTCAGAACATGCTACATTTTGCAACAAAAAAGTTGACTTGACCAAAAGATTCAAGCAAAGGGGTTACAAGGTGGGGGATATTGCCACTGCCAAACATCAGTTTAATTGCATGGACAGATCGGATCTACTTAAATATAGAGAACATTTCAATACATCACCCCAACCACTTAGATTTACTACCACTTTTTCCAGGAATTCCAATTGCCTCATACAGAGTATCCACAAACATTGGAACATATTACAGTGTGATGATGACATCTCCAATTTAATACCAGCTCGATGTCTTTTTTCCTATAGGAAGGGTAAAAATCTGAATGCATATTTTAATCACTATAAACATAGTGACACTAGATACACTGGTTATGTCCAGACGACTCTTTCTGGTGACATTTTACGTGGATGTTTTCCATGCGGACATTGCACCAATTGTCAATATATCAACAAAGCCAAGGAATTTTCAAGTAGGAATTGCCCCCAAGTTTTTGATCTCCGCTTTTTTGCCAATTGCAGCAGCGATTGGATTATTTATTTGGCTACTTGTAACTGCGGAGCTTTTTATGTGGGGCAAACATCTCGGCCCATGAGACTACGTATCTCTGAACATATCAGTAACATCAAACAGAAGAGAATTAATAATGCTCTATATAAACATCACATGGCACATCCAACAGCTAGATTTATGTTTTCCATTATTGATATGTTTTTTGGGGATCGTTCCAACAAAACAGGGTGGCATACAGTATTAAATGGGAAGGAAAAGAAATGGATTATTAAGCTTGGTGGGTTGTTTCCCCCTGGATTAAATGAATATTTATGAATATCCACCAATGAAATCTGACTTTGTTCCTTATAAACAGCTCTGATTGAATTGTTCTACATACACTGAAGAAGGCTGTGTACTTGGTTTCCAGCCGAAACCGGTTTGTTTGCTGTTTGTACCTATGTATTGTTATAATACAATATAATATTTTATGCATCTGGTCGTTGTTTGCTGGCTTTTCTTTTTTGTGTGCTTTATACTGGTTTTTCAAGCCGTGCATCTGCTCTCGTGCAGGGGATTTTTTGTGTGTCACACATGTATGTAAACGACCCCTTAAGGACATAGCAGTGGTTCTGCTGCATAGCTTGGGAATGCACATGACTTTTGAGTCTTTATGCGTACATTGTCTAGACTGGCCAGTAGAAAACTGGTACTGAAGCTAAACTATGACTGAATCATAGGACAATAATATGAACTTGCAGGATGAAACTAATTGATACATGCACAGGTTTGCTCTTATGTAGGTGTGTGCATGTGTGTGTATATGTGTATATATGTATACATACACACCATTGCTGTAACCAGATTTTGGCATTTGAAATAATTATGTAATTGAACTATTCCATTTACGGAATTGTCGGGTCTTCTTCTTTGGGGAAAGTCACCAAGGCAATGTAGAAGAGGAAAACGGTGCATACTGCCTACCTTGACCTGGCTATGGCATTTGATAAAACACTACACTCTGGTATTGTAAACAAATCCCTATGCTAAGAGCTGGATTGCCAGCTGACTCTCAGATAGGACCCTGGAAGTTAGGCTAGGGTAGATCACATCCATAAAGGGTCAGTCTTTAGCAGAGTCCCTCAGGGCTATGTACTCTGTCTACTCATTTTTGGCATCTACTTCTCAGAAGTCAATACTGATGCCAATGGCCTGTGGCTGGCCATGTTTGCAGATGATTGCAGACTAGATGTGGTCATAAAATTCCCCCAAGACCCTGACAGCCTACATGAAGGACTAATGCAGACAAATGACTGGTGCTAAAGCCACTGCTTAAAACTCAATGCAAAGAAATGGATAACAGTACCATTTGGGAATTAGGCCACATTAGGAAATTAGATCATTGAGATAATACACCTAAGAGTAAAGCCTGTAGTCAGGGATTTGGATATGTATGTAGATAGGAATTTGGTTTTTGACCAACATGTATCTAAGGCAGTAAGGAAATCATTCTATGCTGTACAACTTAAAAGCAAGTGCAGGGCATCTATGTCCAAGGAAGTCATTGTTCCACTGAATTTGTCCGTCATCAGGCCCATTATTGAGTACAATGCCATCTTTGGTATGTATCTGATAAGATGCATGCAATAACTGTAATGTTCACAGAGGTTCTTCACAAGAATATAGAACATAAACAGCATGTCCTATGAAGATCAACTCAAAGCCCTATCTCTGTACTCTTGTTTCCAACAGACTGTTGAGAAGTGATCTCTGCCTGACATCCATTTTGATGGACCTTCTGCATATCTGCATCACAATAGCATTAAAATTATTCAATCAAGAGATTTAAACTTTGCTACTGACATAAACGAGACACATTGGAGGGACAGGTATGTGTCTCAGACAATTCCTGTTCTCTGGAACAGGCTTCCCCATCCTCATGAAGTACAACTCTTCCCTTACTGTATTCAAGAGAAAGCTGGACCAGTGGAAGGGAAATTTGAAATAACATCCCAGGTCTAGCACCTATGTCTGTAATGTACAAATAGCACCTATGTCTGTAATGTACAAAGCAGCAAGTAAATCGTGTCCTAGCTACAAAGACCCCAGTGGTCATTAGCCTAGCACAGACCTATGAACCTATAAGAGGACTAATAATTAGATGCTTTAACTCTGCTCATACACAAGCCACATTCATGGCTGTGTGCATCTGGCAAGATAGAATTTTTCTGTACCTTTCAAGCCCTAGTAAATCCATAATTCAGATCATCTCATGGTTAGCAAGTTAGAAAGTATTATAATAATTTTTGCAGTGCAACAGTTCAGCAGTTCTTTCTGTTGCATCCAACTTAATCACTATCTGATGAAGTAATTCTGTTTCATGATGAAACGTCCCCATTTTGCCTACCACTTCAGGTCTTTCACTATTTTTCTCTTGCCTTCCATATCTATGCCAGTTATTTCTTATAAATTGTTTGTAATAATCACCAATGAAAGAAGTGCCACATATGTGAATATACTGCCATCGCCTGATAGACTGTAATATGTGGCATGCCTAACTCCTAACTGCACTATCACCTTGCTTAATAATCACATATGTGGTCATTTTTAAGACGTTTTGCTCTGTGTGTCTACTTTTTTAAATAAGACAGATAAAAGTTAGACATGAAAGTGACAGCTGCAAAAATGTATTGCTGTTGTACCATTCTTATGCAATGTGGAACAGCGGTCATCAAATCACACGTCATTATGTGACGCTAAGAGCAAAGATTCCTTTCAAAAGGGGCACCTTGTATAAGCTGGACATTTGCTGTGGAGGCTAATATCTAGGCACTAATTGCAAGCAGGGATTGTCCATGTCTGTAGTACCTTTTTGTATGCATGTATTTTGCCACTATAGGGTGCATTGTGCTTGAAGTAAATACAATGGCTTTTATAAACTTTATGGACTAGCTTGATTCTAAAGTGGTTTCATATGCTAAGTGTCTTCTTTTTGATGCTTGCTTTTAAAGAAATTTGATTTGTTTATTAATGTTTGAACCATTTAAGGTGTTTGAATTTGTCTTCAAAATGTAACACTAGCTTTGGGATATTGATCCACTGTACAAAGCTGCAGAATGAAAGGGTGGTTTATTTCTGCTGTAGTTAGTGTTATAGTTTAAAGACAATACCAGTTTTCCACCAGTGTACATTTACAGTGTTTTATTGCTCTTTATTAGAGCTGCACAAATGTAACCCTGATTCTTCATACATTCCTTCAGAGGCCAGTTAGCTCCATGGTTAATTATAAATCCTCACAAGCTTTTCAAAATCATGGTCACAGTCAGTTATTGTAAAATAAGATTTACCAGTCCACTGAATTGCATTTACCAAAATGAGAAAAGGGATACAAACAGCAAAGTCAGTAAGCTAAATGTTCCATTTTCAAAGGCAGACAAATGTCTCTGGTCCAGAATTATAAACCTGTTTGAACAGATTTGAGTATCTTCTCTGATAGCATTAAACCTAAATCCATTTAACCACTAAACATAAATGGTATTTCTTGCTTTGACCCCCCCCCAACTCTTGCTGGTACCCTTGTTTCTGTCTTCTCATACAGGCAATACAATCACTCAATGCAAATTTTTAATTTCCATCCTTAGATTAATTTTTTTGGATTAAGAAATAAGGGAAACCAATACACTGAAGAAAAAAAAACTGTGGCAAAAAAGGAGATGACATCCTGCATCCCAAATTGCTAAAGGACTGTGATATTTTGGTCTCCTTTATATTTGTAGTACCTCATTTCTTATTGCAGCTTTTCCTAATGTTAAGAAAATTGTCAGAACCATAATTGGGTCATCTTGTACACTGCCCAGTTCCCCAAACTGGCACTGCTCTATGCTACTGGGTCATAAAAGTTTTGGCTCACACTTAAATGTGGCTTGGGGGGGTTATGCTAAGGGTCTATGTTAAATCATCAAGCACTTAAAAAAGTGAACAATGATTTATCAAACCCATATAAGCAAAAGCTTACATTCTCGAACATTTAGAACAGCGATTTTTTTCCAGGGAAAAAATTGCTGTTCTACAAAAAAAAAAAATGATAAAACATTACATAATGTGGGGGGCTTCATGCCCCACACCCCCGATGTGGGGGACGGTGCCCCCCCACCCCCCTACTTGAATATACCAACTCCGATGAGATTACATTACAGTGACGAAAACTGCAAAGTAACGGAAGCAGCCAAGTGATTTCTTTCCCAGGGAAAGAATTTGCTTATATGCCATTCCACTATTTTGCCTTTTCATAATTTCAAGTTAGATCAAGATGCATTCAAAAGAATGCGTCTTCGATCATTTAGTAGGAACCCTTATGCTAATGAGGTCCATAATCAGCTCAGTGCACTAATCATTTAGAGGTCTATTTCATATGGTAACAACACCATATGATTGAGACTCATAAGATAAAATCTCAGAACATTGAACCAGCTTCACATATCCTTTGCTGCCACACCAGATTCATTTTAATCCATATTTCTAAATACTTCATTTTATCATGTCCCAATAAATATGGATATTGCTGAACCAATTCATATGTGGGTACATAATTTACTGTAATGGCTTCTGTTTTAGCCTCATTAATTTTGTATCCCAAAAATACTTGAAACTGTCTCAGAATGTTCCACAGCACTGTAATGTCTCTTTCTGTTTTTGTCTGGTAAAAATGTCATCATCTGCAAATTGAACCAGATTTTCTTGACTACCATACCAATTATAACCTTGAATTTCTGAGCCCCTTATTTTCTTTGCCAGTGTTTCTAAATGTAATGCAGACAACAAAGGGGAGAGAGGACACCCCTGCAGGGTTCTTGTGCTCAAGCAGAAATTATCAGAGAGGACCCCACCCACTTTAATGTTTGCCTCCAATCCCACATATATACTCCAAATCATCCTTATAATGTTTTCAAGAAATGCAAATACTTCTATTGGCCTGCTCATACAGTCCCTGTTTACTCTGTCAAATGGTTTCTCTGCATCAAGACCCAGCAATAGTTTCCCTTGGGATCATCAGTGTTCTGTTAATGTTGTCAAATGTTTGACTCCCCTCCACAAAACCGCATTGATCCACATCTATCAATTTTGAATTTACTTTTGACATTCTTTTAGCCAATCATAGACATGAACACGTTATAGTCATGGTTTAGTATTAAAATGGGCTTGTAAGAAGCTGGATCTGATGGATCTTACAGCTACCACTCCTTTCTTACAGGATGCTGGTACTTCTCCTCCTCTTAAAACACTGTTAAACAAAACCTCCCAGATCTTTATCAGTTTTTTACCTCTGAGGTTACAAACTTCTACAGGAATGCCATCTATTCCTGAGTACTTTCCAGTAAATTGGTTATTCATCACAATTTTTTTATCTCATCTCTTCCTATCCTAACCTTTAGTAACCGAGACTCATCTACCTCAGAACTTGTCATATTTATTTCTTACATAAACCTTTCCATTTGTATCTTTTCCTGTTTTCCATATTTATCAGCTTTATACAGATTTACATAGAATTTCCAAAATACTTCTAATACCTCTACAGGCTTTCTTGTTAACCTTCCTTGTTATAGGCTCCCTAAGTTTGATGTCAGCCCTTTCTACTTTCTGTTGCCTAAGCCATTGGGCTAAAACTTTTTGTGCTCTATTGTTACAATAAAAAAAAAACAGTCTCACTTAACAGCAATTTTTCTAAACTTGCGTATATTATTGAGGTATTCCATTATTTAATGCTTAGCATTCTGCAGTTGCTCCTCTTCTTGTTCTGTAGGATTCCCCCTACTCTGCAATGCTTAACATTTTTCAGTCTCTCTTAATAATTGTTGTTACTTCTTAACCATAGCCCCCTTTCATTTCCACCCTATTTTTAAACCCACCTTAATTTAATCCTACCGCCTAGTTGTATTTTCATAATTACTCCTGAATAATCTCCACTTTCACTACCCATTCGTTAAATTCTTCTTTTTTCAACAGAGAGTGGGAAAGCACCAGTATCTCGTTTTTAATTCATTATCCTGTGTTTTTATTTTAGTCATTATTGCTGCATGATGTGAAGTAGTTATTGGATGTGTATGAAGACCTTCTGTTAAATGCACAATTTTCCATGTGAAATATAAATTCTGTGTAGCCTAGTCCAGTTTTTGTATATATTTGGGAAAAATATGTAAATTCACCCCAAACTCCTACTACTGAATTCACATCTTCATATCCTAATATTTTCATAAATGTGTTCAAAAATCTATCCATCTTTGTTATACTTTCCTTTCTGGGCCCCCAGACACATCTTCACAAACATTCTGCTGTCTCCCACTTTAGTATTTTGTCCTTCTGCCACAGTTATGTCAGACTCAACTCCTTCTGCTGGTAGGATTGCATATTTACTATTAAAGGTCTAGATTGCTTTCTTGTAGCCAGGTTTGGAGTATACACATGATGTGCTCTTTCAACTAACAACTCTGACTGTGGAATACCAATGCAATTATTTATTTGTGCTTTCATAAAATTAATGCTGTCTGTTCCTTCCAGCTTCTCTGGTATAGCTGAAACTCTTGGGTTTTCCAGACGTACTCTGTCCTCTAATTCTATTATTTTTGCAACATCTCTTTCTGAGCAGTCTTGTATTCAGCCAGCCTTTTCTTCATTTCAACCTCTGATTTTTGCAGCTTTATCACCTCATCTGAATATCTCTTTAAAGCTTCTTCCAGTTGTTTCCAGTCTTTTGATGTTTGTGTTGATATACTCCTTCAGTGTTTCATTTATTTTAACCAGGTCCGTGTGCACTTGTCTTATATCTGTCTGTAGGTTTCTGGAAGTCCATGTCTGTACGTTGTATTGCTTTTTGCTGAACACTTGCATGAATTTCCCCAGTCAGTGTTTCTTCCTCACTTTTTGTTGCTGATTTTTTTCCAGGTGCTCTGTATTTCTTTTTTTCCCTGGCATCGAAGCAGTACACATACTGTCCTGTTACTGAAATTTACCTATAAATTTTAAAGTCTATTTGGCCTTCTCTGTTGAATTTCTGTTTTCATACTGGGAGAGCTGGAATTAAGCTGTTACTCAATGTGAAGCCATCTGAGAGAGTATTCTCTTGAGAAACATTACAATTCTAAGATGGAATATATTAACAGCTAGGCTTCATTCATGGTGTCTAAGCTTTAAAGTTGATTGTCCACTCTACAGCAGGGGAAATAAACAAGATATGGTCTGATTAGTTCTCAGAATTGCACTGAAGAGGCAGTCTGTTCTAGCAGTTCCTCTACTAGTCCTCAGAAGGGTGGAGAGAAATTATTTAAATTCTGAGGTTGCTAACAGCAGATGCATACTGCATGCTTATTGTCGCTTTAGTGTTGTTACATGAATAAGTGAGTCTTCATGTGTTCTGTTTGAAACAGCTTTATTCTATACAAACACATTACTTTAGAGACTTATTGCCTATGACTTAACTAACTTGTATACAACTAACTACAGTGATCATACATGCTCACTCTCTGGCTACTTCTACAAAATGGCACTAGTAGTTGCATGTGTCTGGAATTTATATGTGCATGCGCTGCCTCACATGCTTCTTAAAGACATAGCACACACACGTTACATTCTCATCTACATCCTGCCTCTTTGAGAAATAGACTATGCAATTTGTCATGAGATATTTAGCATGCAGAAATCACAGATAATCTATAAACATGCATTATACAATACTAATTACACACACACACACACACACATATATATATATATATATATATATATATATATATATATATATATATATATATATACATATATATATATATATATATATACACACACACACACACACACACACACACAATCAAGTCCATGTTGCTGCATATTTCACACTAGGCTTAGAAACTCATCCATATCATGTGACAAAAACTGTGAATTAGATTTAGCAACTGTGACAGTCTCTGCAAAATGTTTGACCAGTGGAATGTTCAAATCAGTTTCTGGAACAAAATCAAACTGCTGGACAATTTCTGGTTTGGAAACAATGTCTGACTCATTATTTGATGTGGAGTTTGCATCACAGATACAATGTTGTGATTGCAATGATGATGATTCTGATACAGGAAGAAGATGTCTGCAATTCCTCCTATACTGCACACCCTTGGAACTTACCAAATAGGATCTCTGCTCTGCACAGATGCCTGTAATCTGTCCTCTTTGATCAAAACCTTTCATTGTCTGAATTCGTACCGTCTCTCCTTCCCTCAACGAATAAAGTAATCTGCTCACTCTGTCATAACTAGATTTCTGGATATTATGCATCTTAGACAACTGAACCTTGATGGTTTTATTATTCTTACGTTTATGCTGCAACAATCTTGATGAAATACGCAGCATAGTTATAATTATTCTGGAAAGTAGTCTTTGAGCAAGCGAGCCAAGAATATCATCACAAGGTATGTTTCTGAGACTAAGTAAATTCAAGAATATATTGGTATTATCATGCTTTGGCTTTTCAAGTAATTTCTTTGCACTCTGTACTGCTCGTTCAGCTAGACCATTAGATTGAGGATATTCAGGACTACTAGTGACAAGTACAAAGTCTCATTCTCTTGCAAATTTCTAAAACAACTGGCTAGTAAATTGAGTACCATTGTCAGAATAAAGGTTGTGTGGACTACCATGAACTGAGAAATGATGTTTCAACTTAATGTTAACAGCTGTTGAGATTAAGTTTGGTAGCAGATCAATCTCAAACCAATTTGAATGAGTTTACTAAAAGCAAGCAGTGTTGATTGTTTCACAAAAGATATCAGTGGCTAGTGTAGACCAAGGTAGTTCAGTTATTGGATTTAGCTGAAGCAGTTCTCTTTGCAAATGTGCTCTGGTACTGTTACATACTGAACAAGAAGAAAGAACTCTATCAATGTCTTTTGATAATGAAGGCCAAAATACTAATTACCTTGCCCTTCTCTTAGTGGATAATAAAACCTGTGTGACCACGATGCAAAATCTGAATATATTCTTGCTGTAAGGAAGAAGGTACAACAATTTTAGGACTTTTGAAAATAATGCCATCTTCCATCAGCAATTCATCCCAATTTCTCTGTTGTTCCTGTGCTTAATGCCCTTTGTATGTCTCTCTCTTTCTCTCTCTCTATATATGTATGTATGCATGTATGTACATATGTGCATATATATATATATATATATATAAATGTTTGGGCACTATGGAGAACAACTAAAAACCCCGTAAACCAACAACAATTCAGGCAAAAAAAGAAATGAGACTAAGAAAGCTATACTCGAAGATAAAAAAAACTTTTACTTCCACCTCCAACAGACCAACCAAACTAATCCAGAAAAGTTCTGGGCTAGCATAAACAGACTACTTCAACCAGGCTATCCACAACACCACCCCCTATAGGATCAGATTCTGACAATCCAAAGCAAACTGCTAATGCTTTTAATACCTTCCTCAGTGAGACCATCCAAACACTTGCTAATCAACTAACAGCAAATAGCTCTGCCCTTCCAACCAATACTACTTACTCTCTCCCAACTCTAAACCTGCAACCTGTTCCAACTTCCCTCATCTGCAACCTCTTAAGTAAATTAAAACCTACTACCCCCTCAGCTGACCAGCTACCTGCTGAATACCTGCAAAAGGCAGCCAAAGTCATAGCTTATCCTGTATCATTGCTGATAAATAGAACCATACAAGAAAGCAATATTCCCACCATCGGGAAATCTCCTACATTATCCCCTACACAAAGGTGGAAATTCCAGAGAATATTCTAACTATCGTCCCATAGCTCTACTTTCCCCATTAGCTAAAATAATGGAAAAGTGCATCCACAGACAGTTACTAGACCACCTACTCCAGAACAGTTTACTGGCCAAATCTCAACATGGCTTCAGGCTTTTCCACAGTACAACAACTGCACTCCTATCCTTCACTGACAGCATCAATAAAAACCGTGATAACAATATTCTCTCTTCAGCACTTTTTATCGACCTTTCAAAAGCATTAGACATGGTCAACCACCACTTCTCAATATTCTAAAATCCTTCTCTCTGGACACAAAGACTATAAAATGGTTCCAGTCCTACCTTGATAATAGACAGCAGGCAGTGCTATGGGACAACAACTGTTCATTCCATCTCCCAGTTACCCTAGGTGTTCCTCAGGGCTCTGTATTGGGCCCCCTCCTTTTCTCAGTATTTATCAATGACCTCAACATAGCTATTCCTTTAACTAACTGTGTATAATACACAGATGATTTGACAATAATCTGCTCTGCTAAATCTCAATCCCAACTACAGACTCTAAGTCAGATAATGTTCAATAAAACAGAAAATTGGTTTCTACAATGCTGCCTCCTCTTGAACCCCCCCCAAAAAAAACAAACTCCTCTTCTTCACTCCTAGCCGTAAATAAATCCCAATGAATTTTTCAGTCTTATCCAATAATGATACACTCATATCTCCCAATCCAACAACAAAACTTCTAGCGGTAACCATTGATAACAACCTGAACTTTGAAACCCATATCAGCAATACCATAAAAACTGTCAACAGGAAACTAGGCTCCCTCTATAGGATAAAACCCTTTCTCTCCTCAGTAGCCAGAACCACTATTGCCTATTCCCACCTTATCTCCACACTTCTTTATGCTTCTTCCATATATACTAACTTATCAAAAAATAACCTTAACACACTAGCCAATGCTTACAATAGCATTGCCAGATTTGCTACTGCTTTCTCCTTTAGGACCCATCACTGCCATAATCTGAAACAATTAGGCTGGTTAGAGCTTCTGAATCAGATTCACTTTAAACAACTCACCATTGCGCACAAAACCCTTTTCCAACCTACCAATACCCCAATACTTGCTAGCCTCATTACCCAGTATAAGAACCTTTCAACTTTACGCTCATCTAATAAACTACTTATATCAACATGTAAATCAAATAACATGGCAGGAGATGCTCTGTTCTCAAATGCAGTTGGAAAGTATTGGAACCAACTCCCCCATGAACTTACATCACTGTCTTCATTTACACTTTTTAAGCACAATCTGAAACTCTATCTTAAAACCCATTGGTTATGTCCCTGTACAAATCCAGACTAATCTCATACTATATCTCAAATACCCTCTCTTAAGACCTAATTCCTGCTCTATCTGTGTCTTTTTAGATCAAGGCCTATCCTTGGCAAAAACATATCTTATCCTAATAGAGATAATTTAAAATACCTAGTTAAATTCTTCTGCATATAACTCTAAAGTATTATACCTAAGGCAGGCAACAAGTATTGTTTAAACTGTGAGCATTGCTGAACTGTTGAAACTTGAAGTATGTATTTGTTTAACAATTACTTTCTAGTTACTAATGAAGTCTTGTACATAAAGTATAAAATATCTTATCTAATGCTTGCAACATGTTTTTTGTATAAACTGTGAAGATTCTTGAACTGTTTAAAATTTGTAGTATTTAACTGTATAACAACTAGTACCTGTATGTTAGTAGTCTAGTATTCTCTTGGAGCTTATCTCCCCGGTACTCTACTGAAAATGGAAATAAATCCAGTTAGACTATCCTGGTCAACAAATGTAAAATAAAATAAATAAATAAATAATAATTAAAAAAAAAAAAAAAAATATATATATATATATATATATATATATATGTGTGTGTGTGTGTGTGTGTGTGTGTGTGTGTGTGTGTGTGTGTAAAGACACACACACCACACACATATATATATATATATATATATATATATATATATATATAAAAAATGGAAGCCGCGGTGGTGCAGCAGTAGCATTGTCACCTCACAGCAAGAGGTTCTCCTGTTTGATTCTCGGCTGGAGCGGCTTCTGTGTGGAGTCTGCATGTCCTCCCCATGGTCGAGTGGCGTTTGAAAGATGTGTGAATGGGCATGCCTTCGTTGAAGGTTGGGCATTGAGCTGGCACCTCGGCACCATAAAAATCTACTGCCAATCATTAGCGGACCGGAGTACCGCTGTGGCAACTCCTAACCAAGAAAAGCCGAAAGAAGAAGAACAACAAAAAATATATATATATATATATATATATATATATATATATACATATGCAGGTGTGTGAATAGGTATCTCTTTATATATGCGTGTGTTTGTGTGGCCTAATTCAACAGTCCATGTACAGATGTGACTCAAGGGGAAAGCTCCAAAAACTAAATATGCACTAATGTAATACAATATCAGTGAAATGTTATTGTTCAAGTAATAATAAGTGTCAGACTATCAGAGAAGGCATCTGTATGCAGTTTTAGAATCATTTTGTACAGTATGTCTGAGAGAGATTCAAGTCATGAAACATATTTCAATAGCAATGCAAAAGCAAAAAAGGATACTCATTGAGGATTACAGCAGTTTTTTTATAGATTTTTCTTTTTCTTTTTATCAGTCGTATAAATACAGCCACACAATGATACACTGACGAGTGAAAAGTCAACAAATGCATATGCTTTAATTATTAGCAAGTATTGGTTCTTAAGAAAAAAAACTCATATCAAGCACTAGAAGTAATACATCGTAGGCAGTTGTGTATTGATGCACACACACACACACACACACACACACACACACACACACACACACACACACACACACACACACACACACACACACACACACACGCAGACTTTTTAAGTGCAACTTACTTAGGTTAGACTCATTGGTCGTTGACTTCTAGAAGACAGGAGTGATCAGTAAAAAAAAAAAAACACTTTTATGTAGTAGGAGTTCCTAAATGGGGAGTACTGCACATCTCAGCAGTGCGACAAATGCTTCACACTTACTCTACCATTACCCAGTATTGTTCTCCATCTAACGGTTCACTAAATAAAAATGTTAGTTGTCATTCAGTGGCTGGTGTTGCCATGGTATGCAAGAGAAAAATTGTCATGACAAACTCCTCAGATGTCAGCTACTGGGATTTGTAAGTGAGAGGTAACTGCAGTTAGCCAGTTGGTTTGCTCAAAATCAATAAGAAGTGCTATTTTTATTTATCTATTTTTTAACTAACTGATGCGTCATCATTGTGGACTGCTAGAGGACATCAACGGTTTGCCCTGAAATAGATGCCAGTCACCTTAAACCTATAGATATGGAAAATTACAAAAATCTAAGCAAGATAACTTGTGGATAATATTTGTAACCCGGGAACTGCACCACTTCCATCTGCATCATCTCATTCTCCAGAAAGGCCATTGTGGGATCTTTCCCATTGGAAAAATTACTAATTGGTAGTAGTGACTGGCCGTTTGAGATGTTCTATAATGTATTCTGAATTAGATAGAAAAGCAGATCCACTTATCGGTGCATTGATTTCCCCAGATGTGAGATGGAACACTGTGTGTACTTGAGTCACTGGGTTTCTCTACTTAGGCTGCACTAATTCTAACAATGATTCTGGGACTTTGAACCACCACAGCTCTGACTAAGGCAGCTTTCTTGTGATCTTGTCATCTGCAGAGGATTTGGACCCTTTCCTCATCTCTAGCTTCTTATCAACTTTCTGACTACAAACATGGGGTGAGTTGTGCTGCATTCTGATCTGAATACGAACTGCTCATCTTCCTTGTTACATTGTACTACCCAGCGTATCCATTTATGAATCACCCTCTTCATAGCTTTCATGTAATGTGACAGGAGTGTGATGCCTCTGTACAGATCACAGGTGTGGTTGCCCCATGTTGTTCTTGTGAACTAGCACAAGTATGGTTATTCTACAATCACCTGGGGTACGCCTTTCTCTCCATGCTGATACAAGTTTCAGGAGTCAATTCTCTCCTATCACAGTCAGCGTCTGCATCATATCCAGTGTGACCTCTACTGAGCCTGCTGCTTTTCCTGACTTGATTTTCCTTAGTGAAAGTCTTACTTCTTCCAGGGTGGTAACCCTTTTTGTCTTGTATAGTAGCCTGTTTCTGGGGCAGTACAGCATCTGTGGAGCTAATGTGATTGTTAAGCTGCTGTAAGTGCTCCCTCCATCAGTCTTTGACATCCTGCTGACTGGTGAGCCTGTTGTTTTTGACATATCTTATGAAGTGTGTCTATCAGTCCTCTTTATCTGGATGTAGTGGCCTTGCAATGTAATGTAGTGTCTTTGTGACACCTATAAAGTCTCTTTGCAGTAGCTGGTAGAGTGCCTCCAATGCCCTGTTCTGTGCTAATGCAACTCCTTTCTTACCTACCTTGTTAGTCAACCTCCATTCCTTCCTAGCCTGGGTGGCCATTCCAATCACCCACTTTTTCTGCACTCTGTATTTCTTTCGTGGAGATGCTGGACTGCTGCATTACACCACACGCTTTCCTTATGTACCTTATGGACATACATGGCCAGGCCACAACTCAGTTCAGTAGTCCTCCCACATGCTGTTTTAAGGTGCTGCCATTCTTCCAGTAGACCGATTTCCACCTCTTCTTGGGGAGGTGGAGGCCTGAATGAATATTTGAACTGTTGTACTTTATCTCCAGTCAACTTCCTGGTCTTCACACAGGTCTCTGTTGACCTTAGAGCCTTCTTTGCCCACTGCTCACAGCTGATTTTGTCAAACAGTGGTTTATGTTGTGGGCCAACTGTTTCATTGAGGAAGATGTTGCAGTCTATGTTTATACCCCAGTACCCTTTCCTTACTAGGGGAACTGTACCTGAGTTGGATATTGGCCACTCATGTACGTGAACTTGTGACAGTTTCTCTTACTGAAGCATGTGTTGGCTACTATCAAGCCATTTGTCAGACAGAAGTCTAGAATGGCCCCTCCATTAATCCTGCTGCCCCATCCATGTGTAGCCATCTAGTCCTGATTTCCTGTTCTTTCTGTCGCGATATGTGCATTTAAGTCACCCATTATATAAACTGATTCATGATGCCTGGCTTTATCTAGTAGGTCTGGCAACTGATGTCTTACTGCACTCTTTGCCTCACTGTCACAACCCAGCAGTGGGGAATAGGCTGAGATTATGAATACTGCACTATCATTACAATGGAGTCTGATTGCCATGAGTCTGTCACTTATTCAAACAATATCCCTCACTGCCTTCGGAAGCCTTTCTCTCACCACAATTCACAGAGCATTTCTAGTCTGTACTCCTCCAGAGTAGTAGACTGTGGATCCCAAGTCTCAATGCTACTCTACTCTGAAGCATCAATGGGACCGGACGGTGTCCCCGGCTGTGTGCTACACAAACTCAATGAGGAACTAAACCCACACATAAGGCTGCTGTTTAATCTTAGCCTTACTACAGGATACGAAGAATGGCGGCAACTGTGGTCCCACTCCACAAAGGCGGTGTTTCTGACCCTGAAATTACCGCCCATAAGCTTGACGAGCCTTGTCTGCAAAGCTATGGAGAGGATCATAATGGAACTCATAAATAAAGACATTGGGGACCTACAGACACTGGATCCTACCCAATTTAGCTTTGTCAAGGGCAGATCCTGCCTCTTGAACTTGGTCGACTTTTTCGAAACAGTCACTAAGGCCATTTATGATGGTAAGGCAGTTCACACAGCCTACCTTGACCTAGCAAAAGCACACAATACCCCACTCGGGCATCATAAAAAAGCTCACCAGCTTAGATGTAAACCCATATGTCACAAGATGGGTTGCAAACTGGCTCAAGGACAGAACCCACAGGGTTAGAGTTGCTGGTGCCATGTCAGACTCTAAGGTCCCACAGGGCTCAGTCCTGGGCCCCTCTTGTTCGGCATTTATTTTTCTGAAGTGCAGGCAAACATAGGGGATTGTGGCTGACAAAATTTGCAGATGACTGCAAACTGGGCACCATAATTGACACTCCATCAGACACAGACATCCTCCAGAAAGGTCTCATAGAAATGGATAACTGGTGCCAGAGCCATGGCCTTAAGCTAAATGCCAAAAATGTATAGTCATACCCTTTGGGAAAAACAAGGTAACCCCTAATTACCACATAGGTGGTAATCCATTAAACACGGAAGAAGTTATCAGGGACCTGGGGACCCAAGTTGACAGTAACCTCTCTTTTGACACTCACATTGCCAAAGTGGTTAGGAAGACCTTCTACATTGCCCACCTGATCATGAAGGGATTCACATCCAGATCAGGAGAGGTCATTGTACCCCTGTACTCTTCACTTATCAGACCAATGATTGAGTACAACGCCCCATTCGAATGTACCTTACCCGACACCTGCAGCAGTTGGAAAGACCCCAAAAGTTCCTCACCAAAAGGATAAAGGGGCTCAAACATATGTCATACGATGCCCGACTGAAGAAACTCCAGCTCTATTCAGTCGCATACCGCCTGCTCAGAGGTGATCTGTGCCTGACATACAAGGCCATGTCCAACCCGAATTAATGGATATGCTCCACCTCAAAAATCCAAATCCACCAGAGCCACGAGAGCAAGAGACTTAAACCTCAACACGGATATAAATAGGATGTGCTGGAGGGACAGATTCATCACCCAGAGACTCCCTACACTATGGAACAGAATCCCAGTCCATGTGAGGCAGAGCCCCTCATTGACTCTGTTCAAGAGAAATCTTGACGAGTGGATGGGAGATCGTGGGTTTAGAATCATCTCTGTATCACTGCTGGACAGAGGCACAGCAAACTAATGGGTATAGTATTCTCATCCTAAGGGGTGGTGAAAGCCACACACACTCTGGCTAGGCGTATAAATGCCCTAGGGCAGATAGCCTAGTATGAACCTATGAACCAAGCCAAGTGCCTTGGCAGCACTGCTCTTCCTTGTTGTCTCCTGGAAAAAGTGGATGGTCTATCTTCCTCCTTAGCATAATGTCATCCATTTCCAAACTGCATCCAGTCAGTGAACCTACACTGAGTAGCAATTCACAGGTCATAATTCACAGGTTCGTTGGTTATGCAGCCAGCTGTTGCTCAACACAGCTGCCAAAGATAACCCAGAATGGGTAACTACAGACTGGCCAGCCATTAGCTTATTGACATAAGGCTGCTGAGTTTTATGGCAGGCACAGAGCCAATAGGGGGCACATACACACGTTATGGAGTGCATTCAAACCTTACTATAATCTCTGTTTTTGGTAGTGGATGAAAATTAACAGGAGTAAGCAGTAAAATTCCTATTTAACACCTATTTAACACCTATTTTTGTTTCCACCAAAATACCAAGGAAGCATTGTGATATCATTAAAGGAAGAAATATCTTGAAAATATATACTGAAGGTATAACACATTGGAAATGTGCAGTGAGAACTATACACGTGACCAAGGGTCATATAATTTCTCCCTAACTGTTCTTGCCCAGTTGTCACTAGTGATTAGAGACACTGATACAAGGTTGTTACACATGAATTCATAGACCTACAGTGGTACTGCAGAAAAAGGGGTTTCCAGTGGTGTTTCAAACATTTTTAGTTATGCATTACAAGTGTTCAGTATGCTCAAGTACAGAACAGTGACTTCACTTCTTCTAACATGTTCCAGATAAGGCGTGTATGTCTATGTATTCATTGTCTGTATGAAGAATTTCTCGCAAAGTGTGGATATCTGACATTTGACATTGTGCTATAAACTGTACCTGGAAGCCACAGTGATAGTGTTATGTGGTCTGATGCAGAGAGAAGGGGAGTTCTCATGATTGCACTAGCCACAGTGATAGTGTTATGTGGTCTGATGCAGAGAGAAGGGGAGTTCTCATGATTGCACTTTAGTATATTTTATAGTTGTGTAAAACTGCCACACTGAGGTCTGAACAATAGTCAGTGTGAGCCATAATGACTTACATCCATTTGGTGACTTTATTTATTGATTTATTTATTTATTTATGTTATTTTCCATTTGTTGACTGGGATAGCCCGACTGGATACATGTCCATTTTCAGTGAAGGCCCGGGGAAAAAAGCTCCAAGGTAATAATACACATTGAACATTTAGTAAATGCTAGTTTCAAGCAGATTACAGTCATATAAGCAATACCAGCATTTAGCACATATAGTACTAACTTATTATAAAACACTTTACAAAACATTTTATAGTTATATATACATAACATTACATCAGGTGACTTGCCTTACTTTTTTGTGATTTTCATCAACAGTGTGCTACACCTGTAAGGAAACTGGTAATGTAAAGCCAGATGGTATAGTGGAATTGTAATTGCACAAATATGGCTGTCCATTTGATTTTAGCTACTTTCTGGTGACCTGTCTATGCTTAAATGTAACTGTTTGGTGACACAAGAACTAGGTAATTATTGTTGTGCATTTTTTCTTTGGTTTTAAAAACCAGTTTCCTAAATGACGCTGCTCATACCTCATCTGATGCTGTTGTTAAGATTCCTGTGAATATGCTAAGCCACTGTCTGTGACTTAGGGTTCCCATGCATATGCATCACACCTTATTCATCTTTTGTTGCAGAACAGTCAATTGAAGCTATTCACTGAGGAGTCATGATGTCTGCATAATGAATTCATCTCTTCAGCATGATACCTGTTAGTTCAGGTTGCCCCTTCCTGTACTGAAAGCCAGACTCATAGTTATCCGTCAGGCTTCACAAGTTATGCAGTTGTAGATGCTAAGATAGCTGAAAGGTGTGTTATCTACATAATTGCTCTGGATTTTAACTTGAGAGAATGTCTCTATTATCTTTGTTTTTATGCATTGCTGTTGCCATGGGCTGTTTGTACATTTGCTGGCTTGCAAGAACTTTGATGTTTCAGCTCAGCTATTTAAAACCCAAAGTTTGCCTTTGCTTTGCACTTTTTTTTCTGAAACCGTAGCCCATTCCTGTGATACATATGAGTTGGTGTTTGTGTATAATCTTAAAAAGTGTGGTCACTTCATTTGCTTTGCTGATATTCCTGGGAAAAGGGGCCTCTCATCCTTGGTCTTTGCTGTAAGAACTAAACTCATCTGATAATTGAATTGCAACAGCCATGATTGCAGAATAACTAACTGTTGTGTAAAACATATTGTTAGAGGTAGTCTGGTGTATCTAGCTTCTTGGGGGAATGTGTTATATTTTGTATATTGATGAATAGAAAAGCATGTTGTGGCAGCCTGCAAAAGAAAACAATTTTTAAGAGTGAGGAAGAACAGTATGCACACTGTAACAGTGAGCGTAGGCAGTGCTTAGCATGAAGTAAAGAATATATTAAGTTGCTTCAAACTATCTTATCAGCAAAGAATATGTGCACACAAAAGCAGCAGTAACTACAAATAGAAGGAGACATCAGTGGCATGCAGAGGACTGCAATTATGTGCAAGGCAAATATGAATATTCATTATGATTAGATTATGTGGCACACCTCATCACAAAAGGGTTCTCATGCAGGAAAAAAAAAGAAGTCATTGTTCCCCTCTACTCGGCACTCATTAGACCCATTATAGAGTACAACGCCCCTTTTGGAATGTACCTCACAAGACATCTGCAGCAGCTGGAAAGGCCACAGAAGTACCTCACAAATAGGAGTACTGGCCTCACACAGATGCCCTACACTGATTGTCTCAAAAAAGTCCAGCTTTACTCTGTAGCATATAGCCTACTCTGAGGAGATCTCTGCCTAACATATAAAGATATGTTAAACCCAGAGGTGTTGGACATGCTACACCTTAAGAAATCCCAATCCCTCTGAGATACACACTCTAGGGACCTAAACCTTGACATCACAATAAACAGGACATGCTGGAGAGATAGATTCCTGTCCCATAGACTTCCTATAATCTGGAACAAGCTACCCATCTATGTCAAGCAAAGTTCCTCATTAGCACTCTTCAAGAAAAATCTTGATGAGTGGATGGGAAATAGGAAATACACCCTGGGGATCACTTCTGTGGCTCTGCTCAACAGGGACACAGGAAATTAACTTTCTTGGGTGGCATAAGCCAGGGAACCTTGTTGGCTAGGCTTACTTAGGCCCTTGGGCCGATAGCCTAGTACCTACCTATGAACCTATGAATTTGCAGTCATAGCTAAATCTGTCAGTTGCCCATATTAATTGTTATCTGTGTATATTACGGCAATGTTTAGAGGAATATCTAGACACCTTTACATTAAGGATTTCTAAAAGCATGTTTGTACCATGACTTGCTGTGAAAGTGCTAGTCAGATGATCGCAGTAAGGAGAGAGATAAGGGAACAGTTTTAGAGGTACACCTGGCTGACTGCAAGCAACTCTGATGTGTACTGTCATTCAAATTAGCTGAAACTAGCAGGGCAGGAAATGTGAAACTCTTGCTAGCTGAGGGTAAGAATATGGGAGGAGTAACTGCAGAAGTAACTGAAGCAAAGCAAAGCTGAATGTCTAAAAAAAGTCTTTTATATCACCAATGGGCTGGCAGTTCTGGAAGCTTTTTTCACACAATGTGTAACACATCAGCAGGAAACACATTTGTAAAAGGCACTGTGTGACAATAAATAATACCTTTACTGAGTGAGACCTGTCAAAATTAGCTGCTGTTCTCTGTTCTTCCATTCTAAGCGAATGGAACTCTCATGTGACAGAACAGCTATGGGCGCTATATTCTCAGAAACAGTGGACTCACAGTGTATCATGGGGAAGATTTTTCTTTAGAGGACAACAGACTCTCATCAGGATGTCTGCCCCCAGGAGGTCAGTCAGGGTTACAAACTGAATAAAATTAGTAGTGACTACTTCTATCTGGTACATACAGGTTTGCAATGAGCCTAACTTAAAGGAAAGTTAAAAAATATATAGCTTTTTAAAATTTTTCCCATAGTTGTCCTTTAAGCAGTTTGTACTTAAGTGGAATTCTGTCTGTTCAACATGAGATGGTAAGTATTCATACTGCTGCATGCTGTTTATTATTTATTTATTTATTTGCAGTTGGTTTACCAGGATAGTCCATTGGGCCTAAAAGAAAACTAACAGACAAGTTGAAAACAACATAGCTAAGCTACTTATACAATGTTTTGAATGAATAAAGATTAGAGATTTTCCATTTTACAGCTTGATGTCTGTTAGATAGGTAGCTGGAGAACCAGTTCAAGGTTAAGTTTGGAAAGTTTAGTTAATAGCAGGCTGTGTGAAGCCTTAGAAAGGTCAAGTAGTAGGGTAGAGTATTTACAGTTTCTAGATGACTGATTGTCAGAGTTGAAGTGTGGACTTCCCATTCACTGTTTTGAAGTGTCCCAAATTTCCACTTCTTCAGAAACACTGTGTTAGGGACATTGCACTTGCATCAAGATGCAGTGACCTCATTATTTTTTTAAACATCTTTACTGAATTATCACTTGTGACACAGGCAAATTTATATTTATATAAAAGTAATCAAACTGTATTAGCAATTTAACATTTGTAAACATACTTCACATATATTGCTATATATCATATAACCAGAAGCAACATCACATAAATTATTCAATTCCTGCCTTTTTTTAAACAAGAAACATCTTTATTAAACCATCACTTAAAATATAGGCAATCATACATTTATATAAATGAAAACAAACCACACCGACATAATCCTAGCTGCAAGCATTTTATATCACAAACTATACTGACACATTCCCATTGCAATTATACATCACTTATAATCTACACAATCTTTTTCAGTCAAACAATACAGCTCATTTAAGTCTTGCCTTCTTTTAAACCTCATTCCTCCAGTTGATAAAACAATTCCATTGTTTTATCTCTGTTACTATATTCACTACATCTAGTATAGCTGGTTTAGATTTTGATTTCTATCTTTTAGTAACTGATTTTTTGGCAGCCACCATAATTAGACACAGCAAGGCCTTACCATGTCTAGGCAATTCTGATTCTCTATTATAGCTCAAAAAAAATCATCTCCCTCTTCACACCAATCTGCCCACCAAACATCTCCAACAGTGCATCACACAGGGAATCCTTAAAGTCTGCCAACTCACCGCACTCCGAGAAAATATGTTTATAATTATCTCTTTCTTCCCAGTCACACATCCAACATTTGCTGTCTACTTGGGGGTAAAAAAATAACTACATAACCATTTCCAAGCAAAAGTCCTAAATCTTCTAGATTGTGTTTCATATTTGGGAGATATACATGTATCCCCCAGTTATTTCTTTGAGAATTGCTTATCCAATCTTCACAATCCTTTCTAACCTTCTCTGATTTATTGTTATAGTTATTGTGCAATATTTTATATGTTCTACTTAATTATTCCCTTTTTAATGGCAGCTTCTGTTCTACATTCTAATAAAATCTCTACCGGTGCTGGTCTTTTGTTTAGGATCCCCCTATTTATTTCTCTTTGCCTATACTTTGATATCAGTCCTTGAATGGGAAGGCACTCTCTAACCTGCAGTCCAAATAAATTCTTGGTGTCTTTCCATTCTATCATCCTTCCCTCTCTAGTTATTTTCTCCCAATACCTTGGTTCCTTTGCCAGTTTTGTCCAAAAATTCCAGCCTCTTCTTGCCTATTGTCTTTATCCCTAATTGCAGTCATCCCTATCTGCGGTATCATCTTTCTCCATTCCTGTCTTGGCTTAGTTCTTAGAATACTTTCTGCTACTTTATGGATATAATATTCTGTGTGATTATTGTTATTCTCCTTAAAGGCCTGCATCCAAAATCCCAGTCTTTCCTTGTTTCTTGAGCTTCCCCAGTTTCATCATCACTTTCCACTTTTGAATTATAATTTTCTGTTGTGCTATGTATAGGAGCCTTAACTGTGCAGCTCTGAAATATCCCTTCAAATCGGGTAATTCCCAATCTGACCTGTTCTACTGGAAGAATCATCTTATCCCACTTGACTCTTGCTGTCTTCCCCTCCCAGACAAAGCTCTTCAGCTCTTTATTAATTGCTATCCACATCTCCTCTGGTTGATAAAAATATGCCTGATCTGTATATAAGACTAATGGGACTAAAAACATTTTAACTGTTTGCATCTTACTATCCATATCCGCATAACAAACCTTCCATTTTCTCAGTTTTTTATTATCTTTTGTTTAGTCTCTTCCCACATATCCTTTGCTGCCACACCAGAATCATTTTTAATTCATACTCATAAATACTTCATTTTATCATGCCCTTATAAATATAGATATTGCTGAACCAAGTGGGTACATAATTTACCGCTATTCCCTTTGTTTTAGCTTCATTAATTTTGTATCCTGAAAAGATCTGAAACCATCTCAAAATGTTCCATAACACTATAATGTCTATTTCTGGTTTTGTCAGGTATAAAATAATATCCTCTGCAAACAGAGCCAACTTTTCTTGACTACCATACCAATTAGATGTTTCTGAGTCCCTTATTTTCTTTGCCAGTGGTTCTAAATATAATACAAATAACACAGGGGAAAAAGGACACCCATGCCAGTTTCCTCTGCTCAAGCAGAAATTATCAGAGAGGACCCTACCCACTTTAATTTTTGCCTCAAATCCCTCACATATCCTCCTAATCAACCTAATATTTTTTTCAGGAAATGCAAAAGCTTCCATTGCCCTGCTCATAAAGTCCCAGCTTACTCTGTCAAATACTCTCTCTGCAAGACCCACCACCAATTATGGTATTTTCTTACATTCTGCTTCCGTCTGGTTCATCAATGTTCTGTTAATGTCAAATGTTTGCTTCCCCTCCACAAAACCACACTGATCCATATCTATCAGTTTTGTCATTACATTTGCCATTCTTTTAGCAATTATAGACATGAAAACATTGCAGTCATGGTTTAGTATTGAAATGGGCCTGTATGAAGCTGGATCTGATGGATCTTTACCCTCTTTAGGTATTACAGACACCACTGCTTTCTTACAGGATGTTGGTACTTCTCCTCCTCTTAAAATACTGTTAAACAAAGCCTTCCAGATCTCTGTCAGTTTTTTCCCTTCTAGCTTCCAAACTTCCACAGGAATAATCTATTCCTGAGGACCTTCCTGTAGATTAGTTATACATCACAATTTTCATCTCATCTTCTCCTATCCTAACCGTTAGTAATTGAGCCTCATCCACCTCTAACTTTGGCATATTTAATTCTTCCATAAACATTTTCATTTGTATCTTTTCCTGATTTCCATATTTCTCTGCTTCATACAGACTTTCATAGAATTTCCAAAATATTTCCAGTGTCTCTACAGGATTTCTTGTTACCTACCTTGCCTTGTCAGAGACTCCCAAAGATTGGAGACAGCCCTTTCTACTTTCTGTTGCCTGAGCTGTCATGCTAAAAGTTTTTGTGCTCTAGTGTTATCAAAAAAACAGTTGCTTAACAGCAGTTTTTTAAATGTGTGTATATTATCTACGTATGTAAAATTTATGTTACTACACTAAAAGTTAGTCTGTACCATTATTCAATGAAGACAATTGAGATGATTCAATCTGATATGAACATTCCTTTACTACATATGAAGTAAACATCTAGTATAACAATGAAAGATACACATGTAACAAAACCATACTTCAGCTTACAGCATCAACTGTAAGAATCAATGTCCCTCATACAAAAGAAGAAGTCCAAACTTTATAGTCTCTTTCTTGTCTGCATCAGCAGTTTAGAGAATTTGCTGGAATAACAAGTCTTTCTTTTGAATCTGGTCTGCTGACAGTTTGTTTTCCATATCTCACACATTCTGTTCCTGAAGAATAACTCCTCAGCCTTGCTCTTATCTTGCACGTCCTGTTGACGAAACACAGCTGCATACAAGAGTTCATCTTGACCTGCTTGTAGATAATAAATTTCACAAACTGCATAGTTTATAAAGATAAAATATTTTACTTCTGATTTCTAATAACAATGAATGCCAAGTTATATGCCTTTCGCCAAGAGTTTAAACTATGTGCACTTTTGTACTACACTGAAAAGCAGAGTATTTATTTTACATTTTCATACAAATCCACTGAAAGCCATTTTTAACTTGTTCACTGCTGAAAGCATCATATTTCAAATCTCACAACGTAATCTCTTATTTCCTGCCTAGCACTCTGCAATCAATCCTCTTCTTGTTCTGTGAGATTCCCCCATTCAGTCTCTCTAAATAATTATTGCCACTTAACATTAGCTCCCTTTGTTTTACTTCCACCCTATTTTTAAATTCCAACTTAATTTTATCCCATTCCACTGCTATATTTTCAGAAGTAACTTCTATCCTCTCAAATAGCTCCTGAATAATCTCGACTACACATTCCTTAAATTTCACTCTTTTCAATAGATAGATGGGGAAGTACCAGTGCCTCATTTTTATTTCATTATCCTGTGTTTTTATTTTAGTTATTATCGGCGCATGATCTGAAACAGTTATTGAGCATGTATCAAGACCTTCAATTAAATGCACGTTCGTGTGATATGTAAATTCTGTCTAACCTAGCTAAGTTTTTATATCCTTGGGAATAATATGTAAATTCACTCCAAACTCCTATTACTTTACTCACATCTTCCATGTCAAATATTTTCATAAATTTCTTCAGAAGTCTATCCTCCTTTGTTATACTTTCCTTTCTGGGCCCCCCGACACACCTTCACTGCTACAAATCAAATTCAAGTCCCCACGTATAAGTAATATTCCTTACTGAAAACTGATTATTTCTCCCTGAATTTTCTTAAGCTCCATTATAGCAGTTTTAGGTGAAATATAAATGTATGCCAGTATAATCTTCCTCCATTGCCAGTAGCCCCTTAGCACTACAAATCTGCCATTATTATCTTATTTATCCTTTTCTATCACTATTGAAGCTCCTCTTGCAAGTAATACGTACTCCTCTTTCTCTTTGTCACAGATATTCTGCTGAATAACCATCCTGAAAACTTTTTCTTTCTCAAATTTACATGTTCAGTTCTCTCCGAGTGTGTCTTCTGTAACAAATCTATTTGCACTCTACATTTTTTAATATAGTTTACAATTCTTTTTTTTTTTTCATTTATTTGTGAGACCAATGACATTAAAAGACACTACAGAAAGCATCATTGTATTAAAAAGTTATTATTCCCACCTTCTATTTATAGCACTTTTAACTGTCTAGTTCCAGCTTTTGTGTTACATGCATACCCTGTTTGGCAGGTTGAACTTTTATATAGTTGTTTCTTGTCACATCCATTTGAGTCTATGGCACATCTTACAAAAGTTTTTGTTTTATTGAAAGCCCTCAAACAAACAAACTCCCAATACTGCCCTAAAACCTCTTAATTTCATATGTTTTATAACCTGTAGGGCATTTCTCAGATATTTTCTTAGATAAGAGAGAAGAGTTAAAGTAGCAGCATTATTTTAAACTGCACATACATTAAATTATTAGTATAATGTTTAGATTCGAATCAATATTAATAAAGAAAAATAAAAACAATTGAAACTGTTTTAAACAAATTAGAATTATTTATTTTCAATGTTACAAAAATAATATCCTAATGAGGTAGCAGAACTTATGAAGGAATTTCATAATAACACATCAGCATATGTTGAAGTAGGAGAGACAGAAAATAAGGTTTCCCACTATGGCCTCTGTTACTTGCACTACAACATAAGATTTGATTATACAGTAAATGCAGAAAAACTCCATTTTTGTGCTACTTATTTTTTAATTATTCAGATAAATGTTTCTTAGTTTTATCTGCCACACTTTTAGAATACGAAAAACAGTAAGGCCTTTCTATTTGTAGCAAGTCAATACCTGTGTCTTTATCAATAAATATTTCAGAATTAAATCTAAAATAAACAGTAAATGGTATCAGCTCTCAAACATGCATGAATATATATTTCTAAACAGGCAGGAGATGCAATCAGAAAAAAATAAACAGCCTAGGATTAATATTTCATTCAGGTTGCCTCATTTCATTACAACTAAAAGTAGAATAATATGTTTGAAGAATATATAAAGACAATAAAGACAATATTTTTATGTAGCATTATACTAGGTGATGGACTGCTGAAGGGTTTCTCACAAGCATTCTTAATTGAAATAGTTTGCTGATTATATATATATATATATATATATATATATATATATATATATATATAAATCAATGTTTTCTAATAACTATACACCTAGCAATAACTGTCAGTTTTCCAAAACATTTCTTATGGAATCTCATAAAAAATAAAGTAATTATGCCTATGTGTCATTAAATAAGGGGAAAAAAGTATTTCTATGAGGGGCTACCTCCCCTTTGTCCCTCACAACTGCAATATATGTATTTTTTTAAGAAATATGACAAGGGAGGGTTAGCAGCCCTGGTCACATACAAGGACTGGAAAGAAATCTCCACAAAACACTACTGTTGCACCTTGTAAATGTAATTAGACGGGTATATGTAACACTCATAAGCAATCGAAAAAAGATATATGTAAAAAAGGATTCTTGATCACACATTTCAAAACACAGTCCCGTTATTTCACTTTCAGTTGCCTTGGGCTAGGCATGTGAGGGAGCATGCCAGCCCCAGCACTGCCAAATAAAAAAATATACATTGTTTGTCGCAGATGCTAAAGTAGCAGGACTGAGGATTAATGGCCTGGGTACAAATCACTACAAGTCAAGTGTAGTTTCTCTCTCTGTTTTAGAATAGTTTGCAAACACAAGGCTAGTGAATGACAGTTTCAGCAGATGCTTACATTCCTTGGGTGTTTCTGAAATCCCTTTCTATATAAGCCAGAGTATGGCTACTGCCCTTCTCCACAAATGGCACCTAAAGTGTAAAACATTTCCTGAAAAGTTGCTTGCCTTGTAGATTTACAGAATTTAACACACCCACCCCCTTATTTCTTTTGCGATGGGAAGTTTTCAAACTAAATACATGTTACTGTATACTGTAAATGAAGGAATGCAACACTGGTCACATATACATCAACCCTCCCTCACTAGCACCGCAACATTTAAAATTAAACACACTTCATAGTTTCCAATAACCAAATTTTTTGAGACGTACTAGACCATCCCCTACTTATCAGAAGAGGACTGAGTACACTTTTCTTCTTTTTTAAAGTCACCAAACTAGTACAAAAAAAAGAAGTTATGTCTTACCATAACGTTCCATCTGTGTTGTAGATCTTCATTCATTCTTTACTGATAGGACTTCGGTTCCGTCCTCAGAACCGATCCGGCCAATACACAAGCTCGCGCCAGCCAAAAATTCTCGAGCAAAGTCCTACTCATAGTGCCTCTTTTCTCCTTCTCTTCAGATCAAGTTTGCCCACCCTGCATAGAGACAATGGAAATAATAGAAATAGTTGAGACAATGGAGGCCCTAACTAAGCAAATACCTTATCAGGCAGACAGGACCAAATGATCCACCAGGACTCATTAAGCAGAGGGCTGGAGGGTGGGGCATAAGGAATGAATGAAGATCTACAACACAGATGGAATATGTATGGTAAGACATAACTTTTTTATCTGATGTTGTTAATTTTCATACATTCCTTACTGATAGGACCGAGTCCCCAGCTACTTGCATCCTGGGTGGCCCTATGAAAGGATATTCCTGAGCACCATTGAGCCAAAAGATGCTCTTCCCCTGTAGGCCATATACAATTTGTAATGATTGATAAAGGTATGGGGATTAGTGGTTGCTGTGTAAATTTCACCCATAGAAGATATGGAATGAAATGCCACTGATGTGGCCATTGATCTGATGGAATGAGCCTTGATTCTAGAAAGCAAAAATAATTTGTTCTGTTGATAGATAAAGGTAATGTAATCTCCTAACCATTTTGACAAGGTGACTTTGGAGAAAGTTTTGCCCAGTCTGGGGCCTGAAAAGGCTATGAACAATTGGTCTGACTTTCTGAAGGATGTAGTTCTGTCCAAGTAAAAATTAAGCTGTCTATGCACATCCAACATGTGTAACTGGTAATCACCTCTGTTAGAAAATTCTGGAAAAAAGACTGGTAAATCAATGGACTGGTTGAGACTTAAATTTGAGATAATTTTGGGCAAAAATTAAGGGTTAGTACGAAGAGATAATCATTCTTTGTGGAAAATCAAATAAGGTTGGTTAACACACAAGGCCTGCAGTTCTGATACCCTCCTGGCTGAGGTGATAGCCACCAGGAATAAGGTTTTCCAAGATAAAAACTTTATGTCACATGAGATGGAAGGTTCAAAGGGTGAGCAGGTAAAATTTTGTAGGACTAAAGTAAATTTCTATGGTTCAGTTGGGGATCTAATAGGTGGTTTGAGATGTATAATTCCTTTCATGAAGTTTTGCAAAGACGGTGAGACTTTAATGAAGAATTGTTGAAACAATTATGGAAACTGTTGATAGCTGCTAGTTGAACTATAATAGCAGAGGCTGAGGCTCCTGCATGAAGTAGAGTAGACATGTATTCTAAAACTTTATGGACCATCACAGAAAAAGGGTCTAGTCCTTGTTCTTTAGCCCATATTGTAAATCTGACCAATTTGCTGTGATAAATTTTCCTGGTGGAGGGTTTATGGGAAGCCAGAAGAATCTTTCGGACAGGGGAAGATAGGTGTGTTTGTCTGGCAATCAACGGAAGTGGAGACACCAAGTTGTCAGCTTGAGGCTGTGAATGTTGGGATGGACCAGCCCCTGTGGGTGAGATAGGAGTCCTGGGGATGGGTCCAGGGTCCAGGAGCGGTGAACCAAATGAGGCCAAAGGAAGGGGAACCAAACTTGATGGAGCCAGTAGGGAGAAATGAGGATGACTTTCCTTCTCAGCCACTGCATTTTCTTCAGGAGCTGCGGTATGAGTGGAATGGGGGGAAAGGCATACAGTAGACTGGGGACAGTTGTGAATCAGAGCATCTCTCGGTGACTCTCCTGTGGGGGAATTAGGGTGAAGAAGCTGCTGCATTTGTGGGTCAAAGGGAAGGCAAACAGGTTGCAGCAAGGCTGTCCCCAACAACAAAAAAATTTGAGTCGCTACTACAGGGTTGAGAGACCACTCATGAGGCATCAGAATGTTCCTGCTCTGTTTGTCTGCAATTAGATTGGAATTCCTGAGAATGTGCATTGCTAGTAGAAAGCAGTTGGAAGCTATCACCCATTACCACACTGTTAGGGCTTCCCGGCATAAGGGATAGGATCTGGTTCCACCTTGCTTGTTGATGTACCAGACTACTGACATATTGTCTGATTGGATAGCAATTGTCTCGGATGGGAGCATTGATTGGAATGCTTGCAACACTAAGAATATCACCCTCACTTTTAGGACATTGATATGCAATTTGGCCTCTATGGGGGGCCAAGCACCTTGGACGATCCTTCCTTGAAAATGCCCCGCCCACCCCATCAGGGAAGTGTTCGTGGTCACTGTGGCTTTGGGCTGGGAAAGTGAAAAAGGTCAACACCATAACTCCTCCTCTGGCTTCATTCACTAACTCAAATCCTGCTTGCATCGACTTGTTATGTGAATCGGGTGAGATATTGGATGTGTTAGAAGAGACCATTGAGAAAATAGGAGCCATTGTAGTAGCCTCATGTGGAACCTTGCAAGAGGGACCAGTGGAATTGTAGCTGCCATGGAGCCCAGCAGTTGTAGAACCTGTCTGGCTGGATTAAGATCTTGAGAAAGTATTATTTGAAGTTGAGCTCTTAGTTTTAGTAGTCTGTGAAGAGGCAGGGCAACTCGGCAGGAGATTGCATCGAATGTTGCCTCAATGAACTCTAAGCTTTGAGTTGGTGCCAGGTTTGATTTTCCTAAGTTTTTTTAAGATTCCCAGTCTTTCTACCAGGCCTTGAGTGTGCAATATGGCCTGAAGCAGTAGACTCCTGGTAAGACTGTTGAGGAGCCATTCATTTAAGTATGGAAACACATGGAATCCTTGTAGTCTGAGGTGAACTACTACTACTGCCATGCATTTGGTGAACACTCTGGGGGCTGTGCAGAGACCAAAGTGCAGTACGTGAAACTGGCAATGACTGGCTCCCAGCCAGAAGCAGAGGTATCTTCTGGACCATTTGTCCATTTTTATGTGGTAATGCTCATCCTGAAGATCTATAGAGCACATCCAGTCAGGAATGGGAGAATGGACTGAACTGTGACCATCTGGAATTTTTCTTGTTTGACAAGCTTGTTTAGTATACTGAGATCCAAAATTGGTCTCCAGTCCCCTGTCCTTTTTGGCACTAAAAAGAATCTTGAGTAAAAACCGGATCCTATATGGTCTGGTGGGACTGCTTGGATGACTCTTTTTTTCTAGCAGCTTTTGAACTTCTAATGCTGCTGCAGCCCTCTGACTGGGTGGAATGTTGGGGATTCACCTTAGAGGCTTGAGATAAAGGTTGAAGGGAATGCGGTATCCTCTGGTCATAATCCTCTGCACCCAGGAGTCTGATGTAATTGATTGCCAGGCAAAATGGTGCAGGGAAAATTGTCCCCCGACTGCTTCCAGAGGAAAGCAATTGGGCTGCTCTTCTGAAGCACTGATAGGGTTCACCAGAGAAGGAATCTCTGGAACTCTGCTTTCACGGCCCCCCTCTGCCATGATAGGGGCATTTCCTAGATGAGTTCCCCCCTCTGCCCCACAGGGATTGCTCACCATGTGTGTTGTGGAAAGGTCCTTAGGATTTTTTGAACCACATCTTTCTGCCCCTCTGATTCCTGGAGTAGGATCACTGAGGAGCTAAAAATGTATGCCCTTGGCAGATAGGGTCTTTCCATCTTTCTCACACCTGGCTAATGTGTCCTTAACTTTAGGGCCAAATAAGGAAGACTTATCAACAGGAGCATTGATGAAGGAAGACTTGAAGGGATCTGTGAAGTCACATAAGTGCATCCAGGTGTAACATCTCATGACAATGCCTGAAGCGGCTGCTCTAACTGCCCCCCTAGTTGCATGGGTGATCAACCACATGGAGGAGTTAAAAATGGACTCTAGGGTAGCAAGCTGAGAGGTGACTTTACCCCACACCTTGTCAGGTAATACCCTCTGCCAAATTACCTGAAAGTTCTGAAATCAGGTCTCTGGAGACATGAGAAATGTGCAAAGTAATTCAGAGGCCTTATGGCAAAGGTCGCTGAAGCATTTGTCTGCTTTCCCAATCTGTCTATTGTCTGGGACCCCTGTTTGGAGGATGGACAGTCGAACTTTCTTCCTCAAGTTCTTTCTTGGTGGCCACAACCACAACCAAGGAGTCTACTGTCAAACCTTCGGACCAATGGGGGTGGTCTTCTGGTGGGGAAAAATCTTATCAGGCCTCTGGGGAATCAGCTCAACATTATCAAAGGCCTTCCAGGCACACTGCACAATGAGCTTAATAAGTTCATCTGCAGGTGAGGTCACCCAGTAAGTAGAGGGTCAAGCACAGAAGGCTTGCAAGAATACAGATTCCTCAGTAGAAGGCTTGATGGGCTTCCAGTCATTCCTCTGTTTTAGGATCTCCAGGATGCCTCCAAAGGAGACATCTTCAGGGGTGACTGTGGGGACCCTTCTCCATTCCTCAGGGGAATCAATGTGCTTCCTCCTGCACATTCTCTTTCAGTGTGGCTCCTCAGTGGGGTCTTCTGAGGAGGACTCCAAAGAGTGGGTGCCCTGGAGCAGGGTCTTTTGTTGTTCCCATGCTTGAAGTCCCTGCATAGCAGGCTGAGTCAACTGCAAGCTAGAGGATAGAGAGAGATCAGGTTCTGACACTGGAAGTGCCGACTGCATGCTTGCAGAAGCAAGAGCCCTCTCCATCACCTGGAAGGCAGGCCCACCTGAAGAGGGATGGGATCCCAGAATCAAGAGGGACAACCTTGGAACCGGGGTGACACCCTGCTCCTATGAGCCCACCACCAGGATAGGAGACTTGAGAAAACCAGGAACTGCTGGAACAGCAAGAGCCATAGAAGGTGCCATAGAAAAAAATCAGTGCTGAACTAAGAGTCATGGTGCCGACAGACCAGTCATGGTCCTGAGGGTGGATCAGCTCCAAATGGAGCAAAGTCCAGAGGGAAGACTCCGGAACCATGAAGGGAATTGTCACAGGAACCAAAGGCATAGACACTGGGGTAGACATCGGAACCGAGGGTTCCAAAACCTGAGAAGAGATTGACGGATGATATGCTGGAGACTGTGCAACGAAAACGTTGGCTCCAGGTGGGAGGGAAGTCCTGGATGGAATTCCTCTAGCTGTCAAAAGTTGATCGACAAGCCTCACTACATCAAATTCAGAGGTGGTTGACCATATAGAAACTCCAGAAAGAGAGTCTGGTCTTTCAAGAAAAGGACTATATTGTTGTCCAAGGAAGGGGTCTATAGTAGGTGAGTATCTGGTCCTAGGCAAAATTTCAGATTTCGGCGCCGAGGATGGAACCATTGTCAGTGCTGAGATTGTGTCTGGTACCGAGGATTTAGTCAATACAGAAGCAGCTGTAGAAATTGTCAGTTCAGTAGTTGCCAGTGGCTTCAGTGCCATAGAACTAGTCATGGGTGCTGGAGCCAAAATAGTTGATGCAGATAATTTTGTCATTTTTGGTTCAGAAACAGTCTGAGAGCGCTTCAGTTCCGTAGAAGTCGGAGAGGTCGGAACCGAATGGCTTCTCTTTTTCTTATCTTACCTGGGAGGTGGTGAGACCTCTGCCTCAGAAAGGGCCTCTGAAAAAGGGGTTTTTAGCAATTCCTTAAGAATGAGTTTGTTCTTGTGCTCAGCAAGAGAGCGAGAACTAAAATTTGTAGACAAGTCACAAGGAGGTTGAGTCTGGAGATGGGGAACTCCAAGGCAGTAGACACACATTAAGTCTTTGTCCGAATTGGGCATTTTTCGCCCACACTTCTCACATTGTTTAAATCCAGCTATTCCTTTTTTGTCTGACACATTTAAAGTAACAACAGTTATAGAAAAGCAGTCAGGTACAAGCAGAAAATCCACAGAAGACAGAGGAATATATAAAACAATCTAAAGGATAATATATATATATATATATATATATATATATATATATATATATATATATATATATATATATATATATATATATATATGTCTACTTTTCTTGATTGAAATATCATTATTTTAAACAAGAAAAGTACGGCCTTATTTTCACGAAAGTTCACTTCAATGAAAGTGCACTTTCGCGAATTCTGGTTCAGCGAACTGGCGATAAAAATAAAACAGAGCACTACAGTGGGGATAAAGGAATATATCTGTTTCCCCATTGTAGTGCGATCTCGGAGTTAGTATAGATAATGAAGTGGGGGTGTGGGGGGTGCAGGGGGGGCTTGCCCTCCTGCAAAATGGACTTTTAAGTGTTCTTTTTTATTTTTATTGCCTGTTCGCTGAACCCGAATTCATGAAAGTGATCTCTTGTTAAAGTGCACTTTCATGAACATAAGGTCATACTTTTCTTGTTCGAAATAATGATATTTCGATCAAGAAAAGTAGACCCATATATATATATATATATATATATATATATATATATATATATATATATATATATGCGTGTGTGTGTGTATAAGTTTTGTTTTTGTTTTTTTTTTAAGAAAAGGAGGAAGGGAAAGGAAATACCAATGATGGTAACAGGATTAACACAAGGGTAAGGGAGGGGTACTTAAATTACCAAAAAAATGGGTAGGAGAAGAATAAAGGTCACAGATAAGAAAGAAAGATATATAATCATAAGAAAGGGTACAAAGTACAAGTAAATTCAAGGAAGAGATGTAAAAATACCAAAAATCTATCACTTAGCTGAAAGAGATGACTTGGCACGTCTTGAAAAGTACGCGGCAAATTAAATTTGAAGAGAAGGAGAAGAGGGGCATTATGGGTAGGACTTAGCTCGAGAGTTTTTGGCAGGCACAAGCTTGTGTATTGGCTGGGTCAGTTCCGAGGATGGAACTGAAGTCCTATCAGTAAGGAATGTATGAAGATTTACAACATCAGATCGAAACATTCGACCCACCAAGGCCAGTGCTTTCAGTTTCATACTCACAGCAAATCATCAGAAAGTTGCCGAACTAAACTGAAGACAGTAAACTATTAAAGCATAGTTTTAGAAAGAAAATGCATAATTACTTTTCTGACAATTTAGTACTAATTAAGTATAGCAAGTATTATGGAAACTGTAAGAATACACCCAACATAAATACATCAGCAGCCAAATGCCAACAACATTTGCGCGAATACAACTGTAAGCTTCGGTGACAATATTCATACCATGATGACAAGCACTATGAGTGACATACTTTTAACAAATCACAATGACATTGAGATGTGGCATAGCATTTAATTTGCTAAATCTGCTATGTTTTTTACGAAAGACAAAAACTAACAACGTTTCTTAAACCGACATGTTAACTCTTTCACATGCCATTTTAAAACGGTTGTTGAATAATATTCAAGGTACTTGGAAGGGGAAAAAAGCTGAAGACTTTTCTAGTGCAACTGGAAAGCTTTTCTCGTTCATTTTTCTGTATAAGATCCATTGTAATGTCTCATGGTCATTTTAGAAACCGTGGTGGTGTGTTTCCAAAATGAGATGGTGGACTAACTCCTTGATTTAGAGGTTCCCCAAATTATAATCAGATGCCCAACCAAGGTCTGGGCCAAAATCAGAATACAGATTCAAACCAAACAGATCTGAATCAGGGTCAGCAGAAGCCTACCAATGAGCACTTGAGGTGGGCATAATGGATAAGATGTTTATTTTACAGACACAAGGTGCTGGGTTTGATTCTCACATGCAGTAATTGGCTAGGTTTTAAAATGGTCTACAAGGGTAGTTAGCCTAGTTAAGTAATTATCTGATCTTGTCAATTTTCATTTTATCCTTGACATATGGGTTCAGTTCAGATATCTGAACCAACTTGGTCATTACTACTGCTTGCACCAGCCCAAAACTCTCGGCTTCACCTCTACCCACAATCTGTGTCTCCCAATTACCCCAGATTATGTTTGCCGCTTTTCCAGACAGTCGCGTTTTGTCAGAGCTCTCAAGTTTCTATTTTATGGCTTATGTAATATTTTCTTATTTCTTTGAGTTTTTTTGTCTATTCTTTCTCTTGTTGTTCCTCTACGTTTTAGCTACTGTTTTCCTCTGCTCTAGTACGAGTGTATTTCTTTACTATTATTGTTGATTGCCTCTTCCGTACACTTTGGTGTACTTCTTAAGCTATCATTAATAGTTTCCTTTCCTTTCTTCTCCACACACACACACACACACACACACACACACACACACACACACACACACACACACACACACACACACACACACACACACACACACACACACACACACACACACACACACACACACACACACACACACAAAAAATGTTTTATCCTTCTCAATTTTCTGCCTCTTCCTTTCCATGTGTCATTGTGAGTGAAGGCCTTCCAGCCCATATTTTTCTGATGGCGAGAAAGCTAAGGCCCCTTCTGGCTTTAAAAAATGCCAGAAGTTCGGCCACAATATTCCTTCTTCAGATTTATACTTGCTTTGTGTATATTGCTTGGGTCCTGTACATTTGCAGGCGGACTGCAGTATTTGCCATGAGTTCAGTCATAGAGCCCTTGTTGAGAGACATAATAAACTTACCTTGAAAAGTATGATTGCCTGCCTTTGTTGAAGCCATATATCTGTGATAAACAAGTAAAACAGATATAGCTTCCCTTTCATCCTCATCTTCCTTGGAGAAGGGTAAAAAGAGGAGTTTGTGGTTCCAACTTCTCCATTGGCACTGATCTCCAAGAAACTGAAATCCTCAGTTCTAAAAGGCTTCTCAGAACTGGAGGTGTCTGGTTCTAAATCCTTGATTATGGTAACTTCCCTGGCACCAACCACTATCACAAAGCCTTCAACGTCAAAGGCTCTGGTGCAGGACATTTTAAGTGCTTCTACTTTGATAGCAATGAGTATGTTGGCGCAGACCTTTGAAACTGAACCAAGGGAGTTTTTACCTAGGACTATTTACTCTCCATCTGTTGACCCCTTTGTGGTTGAGCTTCCATACGTTTTTCTCCAGAGACTGAAATCTCCCCCCATGTCCACAATCCGTTCCACCAAAAGTCTTTCAGAGCTCAATGTGGAGAGACTTGTGAATAAAATTTTTTGGGTGAGAGGACTTACAGGAATCCCTTCAGTTCTGAGACCTTTGGGTCCAGGAACCGAACCTTCTTTCACCCCATTAACCTCTCCTCCTCTGATCTCCTCTGAAGCTTCAGAGTTTACAGTTTTGAGTCTTCTGCCACCTACTGTACCAGCTCCTGAGATCTCCATTGCTTCATAACCAGTAATCCCTCTTGAGGTCTTCAGTGAGTTTGGAACCAGAGACCTCCTGGAGCCATAGCTGTCCTGTCAGTTTGGGGGGGGCAGGGGTCAACGCCAATTTTTTTGAAGCCATCCCTGCTCCTTGGAACTTCAACTCAAGTCAGTTCAGTCCTGACTTCTGTCTCAGGGAGGTTTCTTCAGAGCAGAGCATGACCCCGATTCTGAGGCAGTCTATCTCAGTTCTGGGCTCCCTTCCTTTTTCAGAGAGACCAGCCTTCAAGGCTATAGAGAGGGTCTTGTCCCTTACAGTGACTCAGTCAGCACCTTCCTCCTCAGAACAGATACCCCCTTCTGGTTTGGTTATTCGACCTGTGTCTCCACTGGGGTAGCAAGCAAAGTTTCAGGTTTCTCAGACATACCTTCTGTCATCTTCTGATACCTCCCCAGATTATCCCCCTGAGGAGGTCCCTCAGAAAAAGAACTGCAAAAGGAAGCACTTAGGTTCCACCTCTGGAATCTGTCACTGAAGATACTGATTTTGATGAGGGGGAAGGGTCCCCAAGGTCACCACCTGAAGATGTCCCCTTCGAACACATCCTAGAAATTTTAAAACAAAGGGGTGACTAGAAGTCCCAAAACCCTTCTTCAGAGGAATCAGTTTACCTGCAGGCTTTCACTAGTCACCTGTATACCTCTTCAGTGACTCCACCCGCTGACAATCTTATCCAGTTGATTTATCAGCAGGTGTGGAAGGCTCCAGACACCATTGAATCCATCCATAATACACCAGACAAGATTTTATCTGCCCCTGAAGATAAGCAGTTATGGGCCAAAGGTTTAGCACTGGATACCATGTTCGTAGTGGCTGCCATGAAAAATGAACTTGCTGAGGAGAGTTCCTCTATCCATCCACCCAACACGGAGTCTCGGGCTATGGATAGATTTGGGAAGTGTGTTTATGCTTCATTGACCTTTGTCCTAATGTCTTTGAATTTTCTGGCACATTTCCCAAGACTTCATAAGGACCTGATCAAGGAGTTGTCAGATACCCTGGCAGAAGCTCTTGCTGAGGGGCTCCAAAAGAAAGTTGCCTCCCAGCTGGCCACCCTGGACTCTGGATCTAATTCGTCCATGAAGCTCATTGTGCATACAGCCGTGGGGACATCCAGAGCAGCGGGTTCAGGAGTAGCCATAAGGAGACACTCCTGGATGCATTTATGTGACTTTGCAAAACCATTTGTCTTCATTCGTCAATGCAACCTTTGACGGATCATCTTTGTTTGGCTCAAAAGTAAGACAGACTTTATCCAGGTGTGAGAAGGATGGCAAGACCCTTTCTGCTGTGGGCATATGTTTTTCCACCACCCAAAAATCCTTTTCTAGGAATCAGAAGAGAGGTGGAAAGATGTGGTTCAAAAAATCCGAAGGGCCTTTCCAAGACACTCGTGGGGGCAGTTCCCCCAGGGGCAGAGAGGGAAACCACAATGGAAGACACTGCCCATGTGGCAGAGGTAGTCCACAGAACCAGGGCTTCATAGATTATTTTTGAGTAAGCCTTTTCAGAAGTCAAAGGTGACCCAATTGTCTTCCTCTGGAGGCAGTTAGGGGATACTTATCCTTGTACCTAAACGCCTGGCTAAACATAACAGATTCTTGGGTGTAGTGAATTGTATCCAGAGGTTATACCATACCCTTTTCCCATCTTTCCACCGTTTGCAAAAAACTCCCTGATGTCCCACCCAATCAGAGGGATCCAGCAGTTCTAGAAATGTAAATACTGCTAAACAAAAGAGTCATCCAAGATGTCCCACCAGACCAGAGAGGATCTGGAACTCACTCAAGATTCTTTTTAGTGCCAAAAAAGACAGGGGACTGGAGACTGTTTTGGACTCGGCGTGTTGAACAGATCAGTTTGACAAACAAAGTTCCGGATGGTGACGGTAAAGTCCATTCTTCCCTTTTTGAGGAAAGATGAATGGATGTGCTTGATAGATCTTTAGGATGCATATTACCATACAAAGATGGGCAAATGCTCCAGGAAGTTTCTCCTCTTCTGGCTGGGAGCCAGTCATTACCTATTCAGAGCACTGCCCTTTGGTCTCACCACAGCCCCCCAGGTGTTCGTCAAATGCATGGCAGTAGTAGCAACTCACTTGAGACTGAAAGGATTCTGGGTGTCTCTGTACTTGGATGACTGGCTCATTACCACTTCGACTGGGCATCATTTGATAGAAGCAAGGGATTACATTCTCAACACCTCTGCCTACCTAGGTTCATAGGTTCATATGTTCATAGGTGTGTACTAGGCTAATGACCCCGGAGCCTTTACAAGCCTAGCCCTTTAGGATTACCCTGGCATCGTACCATACAACCTTAGTTCCCAGGGCCTGTGTCAAGTAGATCCACTGGAGTGATCCCCAGGGTGAAGTTTGTATTTCCCATCCACTCATCAAGATTTCTTTTGAAGAGGGCCAGTGAGGTGCTCTGCTTGACATGTCTGGGAAGTCTATTCCAGAGCATGGGCAGTCTCTTGGTTATGAACCTGTCCCTCCAGCATGTTCTGTTAATTGTGGTAATGAGGTTGAGGTCTCCAGAGCATGTGGTGTGAAGGGACTGGGATTTCATTAGATATAGCATTTCTAACAGAGCTGGGTCAAACATTGTTTTGTATGTCAAGCAGAGATCGCCTCTAAGTAGGCGATGTGAGACAGAGAATAGTTGGAGTTTTTTGAGTCTGTCCATATAGGACAAGGGTTTAAGGCCTAGGATCCTCTTTGTGAAGTACTTTTACAGCCTCTCCAGTTGTTGTAGATGTCTAGTGAGGTACATGCCAAATGGGGCATTGTACTCGATGACTGGCCTAATGAGGGAAGAGTAGAGGGAGACAATGACCTCTTTCTTCCTGGATGGAATTACTGTAAATCACGAAAAATCCCAATTGACTCCAACTCAGAATCTATAGTTTATAGGGGTAGTTCTAAATACAAGAACAACCATAGCATCCCTTCCTTCAGCAAGACTCTAAAGAATTATTACACAGGTTCAGAAGATAATCCACAGAAAGAAGGTGCCTATTTGACTAATTTTGCAAGCCCTAAGTTCTATCGCAGAGTCAATAACTCTAGTTCCTCTAGCCAGGTTTCACATGAGGCTACTACAATGACTGCTACCATCTCAATAGTCTTTGTTTCATCAACCCATATCGGATCAGATACTGGTCACCAATTATTGCAAGAAGGGTCTACATTGGTGGACTCATTCCAAACAAATTCTCCTTGACCGCTCCTTTGTTCTTCCAGAGCCCATGGCATAGTAACCAGGGACGCCTCCCAGATGGGATGGGTGTAGTTCAGAGAGTGTGTATGTACCTTCAAGAAGCATTTCCAGATGTAGCAGATGCATATAAATACTGAGCACATGCAAGCAGCAGTGCCATTTTGAGAGAACAGCCAAAGTGTTAACATGTATGAGTGTGGTAGTCAGTCTGTTTATAAGTTTATTTAAGTTTAAGTTACAAAGCCTCATTCCTGATGTGTTTGTGTGTAATAAAGCTGCTTGAACAGAACCAATGAATGTTCATCTGTTTTATCCTGACCAGACGAGCGATATGGTGTCAGAAACGGGATTAGAAGAGCTAGTACCACAAGCCATGAGGTGCAGAGTTGAAGGTGAAGGAAGACTAAGCAGGTGATTGAAATGGAGCTCAGACAAAGAAAAAAGGGCCAGAAACAAGCTAAAGGTAAAGAAAACTGCACAAATGATTTATTTGGCAAAGAAAATGAAACTGCGCATTTATAAGGCACAAAACACATTATTAATCAAAGTACCACAAAAACATATTATTAAGCAACCAAAAAGTACAAACCACATTATTAATTAAATAAAATGTTCAAAACCATGATATTTGATAAAACTAGTGGAGGTATTCATATGGAGCTCAAAATTACCTTTGGTTTGCATAACAAGCATGTTTAAAGTAAAACAGGCACAAGAAAAGTATACTGAGCATGATAAGAGATTAAAAGTGCTTAACGAGTACAATAAAAGGGCAAATTAAGCTTAAAGAGCAAGGTGACTGCATGGTTTTTAGTAAAAGACTATCCACGGGATTCATGAAGCTTGCGCCAGGTGCAGGCGTATCGTCGGCGATCTAACACCAAATATGGCCACCGAGCGATTCAGGTATGAGCTGTTTCATCATGCACTACCTGCGTACACTATGCCCACACAGCTCCCGGTGCCTGTATGCTAATCACCCCATGTGCAGCAGTGTAGCATGCAAATGAAGGTATATAGCGATTCAAGAAGTGGTGCAGGCATAGTGTAAGCATGCAGAAATGTAAACCGAAAAAAACGGTTTACATTTTTCAAACAAAATCGGAGCCATGACAGTGGACCAAACACATTTATTATACTGTTAATATATGCCAGTGGCTAAATATATAGCCATTGGCATAAAACAACATGCACAAAATATGAAAAAGAACATTTAATATTATGCCCACACTAACGCGAAATTAAAGCGCAGGGCATCGGTGAGCAAAGGGGATCGCAAGGAATATATAAAAATATAGAATAAAACTGCAATGAAACACATATCACGATTTCCCCATAACAGTCAATGGCAGGCATGCTACACCATACTCATGGAGCAAGGGTTGCTAAGGGGCAGTGACAGTGTTATGCGCAGTAGCTAGGAATTAGTAGGCAATGCCATGCAAATGAGAGGAGTAATAGTGAATCGCAGATTTCCTGCTGGTGTAAGGATGCACAAAACAGCGTAGCGTTATCACACCGAGGTGAGCCCTTGAGATAAAAATTACATCAAGAGAGGGGTGTGTTGCCATTGCTGTAAGCACATTGGAGCATTGCTAACCCGGTTTGCCTGTTGCTAAGCAAAGCAGCAGGATAGGGGTGTGTTGAAGTAGCCATAGCTTTGCTTAGCTGAGAGCACACAAGGTAACCAAATGTGCATGTGAACGTGGATGAAAACACGCTGTAAACCTGGTAAATGGCTGTGCGTGGCACGCACCAGAGCAGAAACAGGAAGGATATGGAAAAAAGATAAGGAAATGCTGCAGCATGGAAATTGGAGTACAAATGAGTAATTAACACCTAGGAACCCACAGTGGGCCATTGACAACAGCTAACAAGGCTGCTATCAGCTACCTGCAGAACAGGAAAGGGGAGGTGCAGTACTGCAAAGGAAACAGAACTGTCACAGCAGAACAAAGCAAAATTGCAGTAGTTCAGTTACATAACACATTTCGCAACACATTTCTAGGTAGGGAAAGTACAAAACAAGAAAGCCAGCAGCTGGATGCATACCTGTCAATAGGAGGGGATTCGGGTTGAAAAGTGAATTAAAGGGCAACAGATAAATCACGGCAGGCAAGCATAATTCAACACCAAAAGCCCCACAATTGCAGTACTTACTGTAAAACCCATAATTAAGATACCCTGCAACTGGAATTGCACATACACACCCGATGACATCAGCAGCATCCATAGCACAATAGTATAAAGTGTGAAAGCACCTCACACACACTTGTGTATTCCCATACACTCTGCACCATCAGTGTAAACAGATGGGGAACTTTTAAAATGTACATGTTAGGGGCTGCCATAGCTTTGATTCACCAGCATGTGTTGGAGACTGAAGGTGGAGTGGAGGATGATGCTGACAACCACCTCAGGCACAGGAGGAGGAGGAGAAGAGTGTTCAGACCAAGGGTAATCTACCAGGGGCTAAATGATCTGGAGATAGTAGAGCATTACAGGGTGGACAGGGACACCATACAGCAACTTGTTGAGCTGTGCCGGCCATGCCTCAGAGCCAGAAATAACAGAGGGGAACCTATCCCAGTGGACACCAAGGTATGTGTAAGCTTGAGAATACTAGCCACAGGTACCTTTCAAAGGCCAACTGGGGATATCCTGGGGGTCTCACAGGCATCAGCATCCAGGGTACTCCACCAGTTCCTGGATGCCATGTTACCACATGCCAATGAGCACATATACTTCCCCCGAACACAGGAGGAGTTGGCCAGCAATATGCGTCTCTTCCACCATGTGGCAGAATACCCAGAGGTACTGTGTGCAATAGACTGCATGCACGTACACATCAAGTCACCACCCGGTGAGCAGGGTAGGCGCTACATAAACCACAAGGGATACCCCTCCATCAACTGCCAGGTCATGTGCAATGCCCAGGGCATTATCATGGATGTTTGTGCTGGCAGCCCTGGAAGCTATCATGACTCCCACATCTGGCATGCCTCACAGCTGTATCAGGTATTTGCCAGGGGGGACATCCCATATGGCCACCTGGTGGGGGATGCTGGCTATGCACTGGAACCGTGGATGATGACTCCCATCAGAAATGCACACACACCCATGCAAGTATGCCATAATGAGGCACACACACAAACCAGAATCATCATAGAGCATGTGTTTGGGATGCTGAAATCACGGTTTTGTTGCTTGGACATATCTGGTGGAGCCTTGCAGTACTCTCCAGGCACATGTGCCCACATCTTCATAGTATGTGCCATGCTACACAATATGATCCTGCAATAGCAGCTGCAGCAGGGACAGAATGGTGAAGGCCCTCACAGCCCACCACCATTGCCAAGGACCCCACAGGCACAGAGGTACTCAGACCACAAACACCCTGAGCCAGCCCCAGTAGGCAGACGGAGGTGTGCCCAGTATACCCATGCCTTGGCAAAGAGGGAACGTATAGCACACACACTGACAGTGTAGGCACCTATGGACTGACACCCTTCTCCACCTGCACACACAGTAAACATGGATGGTACACACACAAGATCACCTGTAAACTGTCATGTATAGGTGGTCTACTGTGTGCATCCTACATAGGCAGCCCTCAACTATTGCACAAACAACCGCTATTGGCACAAGGTAAGTCAACACCTGAACAGTAAATTAAGCTATCAGCATGTGGTGATACTGTATGTATAGGTTCATAGGTACATAGGTAGGTACTTGGCTAACTGCCCGAGGCCATTCATATGCCTAGCCGAAATGTGTCAGCTGTCGCCACCCCATTGATTAACTAACTGTCCCTCTGTGGAGCAGAGCCAATTGCGGGATCCCTGGGGTGTACCCACTGCTCCCCATCCACTCTGCAAGGTTTCCCTGGAATGTTAGTGGGGCTCCATATAATGCAATCAGGGATGTAGTTCCAAAGCATGGGAAGTACCTGTGACAGGAATCTGTCACTCCAGCATATTCCAGTTATGGTTGTGGCAAGGTTTAGCTCATTACAGTGTGTGACTCACTGTGACATGGATTCCCATAGGTGGAGCATATCCATTAAGCCTGACTTGGATATGGCTTTGTTTGGCAGCAAAGATCATCTCTGAGTAAACGAGATGCCACTAAGTAATGCAAGAGTTCATGCAGTCTGGCAGCAGAAGACACATGTCTGAGACCAGTAATGTTCTTGGCGAGGTATGTTCGTGGACCCTCCAGCTCTTGGATGTGTCTTCTGAGGTACATCCCAAATGGGTTAACATACTCGATGCTGGGATTGATGAGTGATGAGTAAAGGGGCACAATAACCTCAGTATGTCTAGATGTGAACCCTTAAGTAATCAGATGGCCTACATAGAAGGATGGCCTAATTACTTTGGAGATATGATTGTCAAGGGAGAGATCACTATCTAATGTAGTCCCCACATCCCCATTACCTTGTCTGTATTAAAGTGACTGCCACTCATGTGTTAATATGTGGGTGTTTAGTTTTACCAACATGGAATGACCATGCAGTTCATGGCCTTTAGCTGGAGGCCATGACTGTGACACCCTGTGTTGGTCTACGTGAGGCCCTTTGAAGGACGTCTGTGACAGGTGGACTGTCAATTATGGCTCCCAGTTTGCAGTAATTGCCAAACATGGTCTGCTGTAGTCCACCTGTGTTTGCCTGTACCTCTGAGAAGTATATGGCAAACAGTAGGGATCCCAGGACTGAGTCCTGTGGGACACCAGTTGTGACTGGTTAAGAGTTGGACCTGGAGGCTTCTAGGCTTACCATGTGGGCTCTGTGTGTAAGCCTGTTGGCAACCCAACCTGTGATGTATGGGTGTATGCACTGGCTGGTGAGTTTATAAACAATACCTGAGTGGGGAATGGTGTCATAATCCTTGGCGAGGTCCAGGTAGTATGTGTGAACTACCACACCCCACACCTAAAGTCTAGGTGACTGTAAGACATTAAACAGGTTCAGTAGGCATGATCTGCACTCAGTCAAGCAGACCTGGGTTGGGTCGAGTGTCTGGAGGTTCCCAATATCTCTGTTAATGAGTTCCATGATGATGCGCTCCATAGCCTTGCAGACCAGGCTAGTCAGGCTTATAGGGCAATAGTTCCCGGGGTCCGTTGTGGTGCCACCTTTGTGGAGTGGGATAACTGTTGCTGTGCGCCACTCTGTGGGTATGTAGCCTGTAGAGAGTCTGTGTTTGAACAGTGTGTTTAGGTGAGGGGTTAGTTCATTTGGAGCTTATGTAAGACACAGTCTGGGACACTATCCTGTCCCATTGAGGCTGTATTTGTGGCTTTGGATAGGGCTGTTTTATCCTGTGTGCTGGTGATTGCTGGGGCCATACATTCTTCTGGTATGGTTAAGGGCCATTTAGGGGTTGAGAGGGGTGTGAAGTTTGCACTGAACCTGTCTGCCAAAATGTTGGCAATATCAGTCAGTTCAGTGTATTTTGTGCCAGTGTGCACCAACTCTGAGCAGATCTGAGAGTTCCCACTTAGGTTCTTGACATAGCTAAACAACGCTTTGTGGTTGTCTGTAGGGTCCTTGGGAAATTCTGTCTTGAAGCTAGCCTTGGATGATTTCATGAGGGATAATAGTTTCTTGCTGATACTGATCACAGATGTCTGTCCTTCTAGGGATTTCACTCTTAATTGTACTAGTTACCTCTTACTATTGTAGAGCCTGTGTATGGCAGGGGTCCACCAGACCGGTTTCCTGTTCTTGGAGGAGTGAGTCTAGGTTTGACTTGGGATAGCACGATCCATGCATTCCTGCAGATGATCATAGAGTGCCTTTGTATAGGTTTCAGCATCTTCATAGGTTCATAGGTAGGTACTAGGCTATTGGCCTAAGGGCCTATGTAAGCCTAGCCAACAAGGTTCCCTGGCTTACACCACCCAAGAAAGTTATTTTCCTGGGCCACTGTCAAGCAGAGACACAGAAGTGATCTCCGGGGTGTATTTCCTATTTCCCATCCACTCATCAAGATTTTTCTTGAAGAGTGCTAATGAAGAACTTTGCTTGACATAGATGGGTAGCCTGTTCCAGAGTATGGGAAGTCTCTGGGACAGGAATCTATCCCTCCAGCATGTCCTGTTAATTGTGGTGATAAGGATTAGGTCCCTAGAGTGTGTAGCTCAGAGGATTGGGATTTCTTTAGGCATAGCATGTCCAACAGCTCTGGGTTTAACATAGCTTTATATGTTAGGCAGAGATCACCTAGGAATAGGCGATATGCTACGGAGTAAGGCTGGAGTTTTTTGAGGCGGTCAATGTAGGGCATTTGTTTGAGGCCAGTAATCCTCTTTGTGAGGTACTTCTGTGGCCTTTCCAGCTGCTGCAGATGTCTTGTGCGGTACATTCCAAAAGGGGCGTTGTACTCTATAATGGGTCTAATGAGTGTCAAGTAGAGGGGAACAATGACCTCTTTTTTCCTGGATGAGAACCCTTTTATGATGAGGTGTGCCATGTAGAAGGACATCCTGACTACTGTGGCGATGTGACTATCAAAGGAGAGACTACTGTCCACCTGGGTCCCAAGGTCTTTTATCACACATTTGGTGTTAAGTAGATTGCTGCCTATGTGGTAGTTCCTGGGTACAGAGTTTTTACCAAAGGGGATGACACTGCACTTTTTGGCATTGAGCTTGAGGCCATGGCTCTGACACCAGGCATCTGTCTCAGCAAGGCCCTTCTGTAGGATGTCCACATCATTTGGGGACTTGACTATGACTCCTAGTTTGCAGTCATCTGTGAACTTCATTAGCCAGAGGCCTTCTGTGTTAGCCTGTACTTCAGAGACGTAGATACCAAACAGGAGAGGTCCCAGAATGGAACCCTGTGGTACTCCACTTGTCACTGCTTTGAGGTCAGATTTGGAGTCTGCAACTTTTACAGTGTGGGTTCTGTCAGTGAGCCAGTTGGCAACCCATCTTGTGACATAGGGATTTATATCAAGTTTAGTGAGTTTAGCTATAATTCCAAAATGGGGGATGGTGTCAAAAGCCTTGGAGAGGTCAAGATAGGCTGTGTGAACCACCTTACCCACATCTACGGCTTTGGTGACTGCCTCAAAGAAGTCGATCAGGTTCAGGAGGCATGATCTGCCTTTCACAAACCCGAACTGGGTGGGATCCAGAGTTTGGAGGTTACCAATGTCTTTGTTTATGAGTTCCATGATGATATGTTCCATGGCCTTGCAGACCAGGCTTGTCAGGCTAATAGGTGGATAGTTCCTGGGATCAGTGGTGGCTCCACCTTTGTGGAGTGGGATAACTGTTGCTGTGTGCCATTCAGTGGGCACAAAGCCTGATGTGAGGCTATTATTGAACATGGTGCTTAAGTGGGGAGCCAGTTCATTCTGAAGTTCGTGTAAAACACCAATGTCATTGTCCATTGGCATGGGGGCTGTGAACCGTTCCACCTCAGGCATAAGCAACGTGAAGTCTGATTTGGAAAATATTTTCATGGTGGTTTCCTTGTTTGGGGTTGTGGGCAGAATGTGAATATCCAGAGTGATTAGTCTATGGTTTGATCTAACCAGTGAGGGGTTGACGAGTGTGGAACACCTGTCGCCCATGTTGGTGATGACCAGGCCCAATATGTTGTTCCCTCTGGTGGGTGTGTAGACCAGTTGTTCCAGGGCATTTGAGTCGAGAAATTCTAGGAAGTGCTGGGCAAGGGAGTTAGTACTTGAGTAGTTCTCCCAGTTAATGTTTGGGTAGTTGAAATCACCCAGTATTAGGGTGTTTGGTAGGACCTGCATATTTCCCAGTGTCCCCGGAAATGCGAAATGTAGGTCCTGGTGGATGATCTGTAGCAAGCTACAATTCAGATTGCAGTGTTGCCCATTGTCAGTTGCACGTGGATGATCTTTGATGTATCGTGCTGCACCACTAACCTGGAGGTGTGAGTATCCTTGATGAATATGGATACACCCCCGCCTTTTGTGTTTCGGTCCGGGTTCTGTGGCCGAAAGGTGTGGTATGAGTTATAGCCTGGTGGTGCTGGGGTGCTCTCTGGAGCCTTAAATTGGGTGTCTGTCACTGCACAGATATCGATGTTCTCCATACTGAGGAGTGCCTTGAGTGTGTGCAATTTGAGGTTTAGACTTCTGGCGTTGAGTAACAATACCCTCAGTTTCTGGTTACTTGTGCTATGTATGGTGGTGGGTTTGTCTTATGAGCCTTGCCTAAAAGTCCACCTTGCCTAATATCCACCTCTCTATTGTTGGCAAGCAATGACAGCTGTGCATGTGTACATGTTCTGCAAATGTGTGCTGACCCTTGTTACAGGGCTGTGCCAAATGGCTATGTGCACACCTACATAGAGTGGATATTGACAGTAGAGACACACTGTTGAATGTTTAGATTTGTGTAGCCTAACCTCTCATTGCTAGACTAACAGCTGCTTGGAAATATGTTGACAGTACTGGTAATGCAACAGGGTGTATATCATCTTTAACTCCAGTGTGACATCTGCAGTAGGAGTGTAAGATGTAGGAAACTGCTGCCCATGTGTAATAGCTGCTTCATAGGTGATGGCGTACACTATCTGATTATATCCTGATCAGATTGATAGTGGCAGCAGAGTCTATTGATATTTGACTCTGTGTGGGGAGTGGGTGTCTGTGCCTAACAGAGCTCATGGTTCTGCTGGGTATGTGATTATATACCCAGACAAGGATACAGCCCTGTTCACACTTGCATCATCTGTAATCAACTATCAGGATGTGATGTGGCCCTCAGAGGGGGATTGCTACTAAAGGTAGCTACCATGCTTCTGTAATAGCTAGTGTTGCCACATCCATAACTCAAATATTTACATGTGAGCATCACTGTCTAAAACATCTTCATAAGCAGTAAGTATACTAAATACAGTACGTGGTACTTGTAGTACTGAATGCTCATACAGGCATGTCCACTAGTCAGCTACTGGTGTTTACTAATGTCAGCTTTGTGTATGTGGCCATCCTGGGGGAATGCAATCTCTATGCCATGTACACTGCCAAACCCGCCTAACACCACACCCCACACATTGTCTGGGATGCAGCTACAGGGGTGATCTTGGAGGCAGTCCATACTAGACCCATGACTGGACTAGACAGTCAAGAGGTGTAGGTTAACACATGCATCTCATCACCACAACCAACACATACCCTTACCAGAACACAGTAAGGACACACACACATTCCACCAGATATCACACACATCCACAGAGGCCTCTAAGTATCTGGCCAAGCAAGAGGCCTCCCAAGTTGGAATAGACAGACAACAGAATACAAAGACTGTACGACATAGTTTGCATAATTGTGTCACATCTCAGAACACGTGGCTGGAAACATTGCCAACAGTACTCATTTGTGAATGCAAACCCTAGCACTATGTTACACACCAAGCTATATGAGGGCAAACATACTGTCAACTGCCTGTCTGCCATGATTAGCCACATACCCATACACACCGACCACCTTTAGAGCTATACACATGTCTCTGGCATATGCTATGTTGTTGTGCAGGACCTGTGATGCAGTAGCCTGGACTGCATAGAAACACATGTAGGAACTGTCAGGTCTTGCAGCCCATGTAGGTATGTCCCATGTCCTGGGTAGCATTCTGCCAGTGGCTAGCATGATGCAGCAGTACAGGGACAAGGATTGTATTCCACAATCGTGAAATGTACTGGTGTAATTCAAAGAGTATCCAGCATCTCTCTGCCTGGGATAACATAGTTGACAGACCATGATACTTTGCCAGACAGGGCTGGCAATGGCCCATGCTTCCCCTATAGTGCCCTCATCATGCCAGGTTCAAGTGAAAGTCCACAGGTGCAACAGGGACAGCCAAGAAATAAACTGTGGGTCTTGCTACTCAATGATACAAATCAGGTACTCAATATGGACTCAGGTACAGCAATCTGAAACATGGAGAACATATCTGTGCAGTGACTGAGATATGGTTCAAGGCTTCGGAGAGTACCCCTGCATGACCATGTTATAACACATACCTCACCTCTTGGCCAACATCCTTTATTGGAACACATGGGCCACAGGTGTGTCCAACTTCCTGAGGGATATGTACATCCCCACGCAAGTTGCACTTGCACAACGTAAGATGCATTATGCAGAGCAACTACCTTTGTGCCAAAGTGTAATCCAAATTGCACCTTGTGACAGATCATCCACCATGCCTCAGAAATCCCAACTGTCATTGTGCTGTAATGGGGAATACCAGTTGTGAGACAGGACACCATAATCATGGCCACTCAGCTATCCCATTATGAACTGGGAAGACTCATCATGTACCAACACATGTGCTCAATGCATGTTGGATGTCATCAACACCAATGACCTGGATCACCATAGTCACACCAACAGGACTAACAGCATGCCACACATGGTCAGTCTTCAAAGCCAATGTTATGTTCCTTAAGAGCAAAGTGGTGACTGTCATGCCACCCATGCAGATGTACAATGCATGTGCAAATGCTGGGTCCTACACAAATGCACTTTAGGCACTCAAATATGTGCAGTGATTGTGCTATTGAAACAGAAACAGGATTCAAACAAACACAAACATGAAGGCAAACCGGTGGTACCCTGTCTTAACCTGTACCACAGAAGGTAGTAACTGCTGCAAGAGTCAATACACATGAGTGGAAGTTGATCCATGGTCAGCCTCAGTAAGATGCAGATACACCATATAATGCCACGCAAAGCTACTGTGAAACTACTCATCCACATATTATGAGGCCAGACACAGAGGATTCCATAGCTGTGTCATGAAACATAATGGCAACAACAAGACCTGCTGTGCTTCAGAGCACTATGGCATGAGAAGTACTGCACCTACGGAAATAGCACCTGTTCAGCCAGATAGGGTCTTGGATAACATAAGCACACTGCCCCCCCAACAGGTACACATTCATATATACATGTACACTACAGAGCCCCTGTAATAACAACTATGCAGCTACAAGATGCACTCCCTAATGCCATACATACAGGCTTTATGGGACCTGTCCACATTCCAGGTTATATCCTACACAAATGTCAAACAATCTGCTCCCCACATAAACATCTCGTACAATCATAGCTTCATGTCAGGCTGTGTACACACTGAATGGTGCACAGCAACAGTCATCTGTTAATGCTGTCAATATCCGAGGGACCCTGGTATGTGTACCGCTGATCTGGTTACAAACAGTGGTATCATTGAATTGCATAACACATAATGCAACTGTGTCAGTACATGGGTACTCTGCATAGTTGTTGTAGGGCTAGGTACAGTCCACCAGTCAAAGATTACTTGGTGTTTTACTATTACATGTCATACCACATGTATGGATGTGTGTTGGTGGTCTGAGGACATGGTGGTGTCTGAGGATTACATCCTAGAATGCAGATTTTGACACTGTGACCTGCACCTGGCTCATCTGTGATGACTTACGTTGGAGTACTGGTCTGTACATGTGAGTAGCCATTATGAATGTGGGGACACCACCACCTGGAGTGGTCCATACCAGTGTTATGGCCCACATGTCTGGTTCTGAGTTATATGGTGGTAGTGCTATTGTGCACTACAGAGCCTTCAGCCAGGTGTTCCTCACTGCACAGATGTCAGTATTCCCCATTGTAGGTTCAACAGTGAGCAGCTGTGATTATGACAGCAACACATCTAGCACTGGTTAGCATAAGCATACAATGCAATTGTCTTCTAAGTGTCAGGGTGTTATCCTGTGTTTAAGTCATTTGCCTTGGAATTACACTATATGGGCAAATGTGAATGAGGTATTATCACCACTCCCTTGAATCATGGATGCATGTGATCTGTAACAAAGGCTTGTCTTCTGTCAGTCATGTCATCCCAGACTGGCAGACACTGGACAACCTCGTAATTACAGCAGGACATTGGCTCATTGTGTTGGTCCTAGCATGACATCACTGCGAGTGGTAGTATTGTGCTTGGTATAGACTGATACATCTAAGGTGATGGACAGCAGCAGATGTTGTGTAGATGACCAGTGTCAGATACATGTAGTGCAGCATTCCTGCTAACAATGACAACTACTAACACCGGAGACCTTTACAACATGTTCTGTACATCTAACTGTATGAGCATGGCCACTGTGGCCTTCCGTGTTTAGAATCAGAGTGCATCCCAAACAGCCCTGTGCTACTAAGTGTATGAGCATGCCCAGTATAACCTTGTGTATTTGGACTCATAGTGCATTCCAAACAGTCCTGTGCTACTAAGTGTGTGAGCATGCCCACTGACACCTTGTGTAAGTTATGTGCTTCTATGTGTATGAGCATGGCCATTGTAACCCTATATAGTGATAGTAGTCATCCATTCCACAGAAGGGCATACTTCTGTTTGGGATGGACTCCTACATTAAACACACAGGCTCACAGCTATGTACATCATAACTGTCAGCATCCCTGTTGATGTCTGCAATCCTAGAAGTTCATGATGACTGCCTTGGAATGTGTAATCTCTGTGGCGCAACCCGTAACTGCGTAGTACTGTAATAGTGATCTGTAGATAGGCAGGTGTTCTGATCCCATCACTGGCATGTGTGTGTGTGTGTGTGTGTGTGTGTGTGTGTGTGTGTGTGTGTGTGTGTGTGTGTGTGTCCGTCTGCTGGTGGACAGAACAATGCTTTTTAGAGTACTCACACTCTGTACAATTCCTATACTCAACTTTGGCAAGGCTGATGATGTCACCCACCTAGGAATACACCTCTGGGATTGCTGTGACCCAGTAATCTCAATAGCGCATTCTGTAACTGCGTAATGCTGTAGTGTGATAAAGTAGTTAGGTTGGTGTTCTAATCCCAGACATGCCAAGTGTGTGCGTGTGTCCGTCTGCCGGTGGACAGAACAATGCTTTTTAGAGTACTCACACTCTGTACAATTCCTATACTCAACTTTGGCAAGGCTGATGATGTCACCCACCTAGGAATACACCTCTGGGATTGCTGTGACCCAGTAATCTCGGTAGCACATTCTGTAACTGCGTAATGCTGTACTGTGTTAAAGTAGTCAGGTAGGTGGCCTATTACAAGGCATAATTAGGCATGACATGGTGATATGTACACTGCATGAAATGCCTAACTTGAAGTAACTGCCTGTGCTTACATTTTACAAAGATGTTGTCATGCTGACCATTTTTAATCAGACAGTTTAAGTCCTCTGTGAAGCCTGTGAAATGATGATTAAAAGACAGTGAAATTGCTATGTATATGTTTACCGTGAAGGGCTTACAGGACACAAGTTGTTAGGATTAGGCTTCAACTTGGATTAATTATGTAAACGCCTTGTACATTAGCAACAGATGTATACATCGTAAACACAGTTATTTCCGGGCTCAACGATGCCTTCCTAAATCCATGCCTGACACTCTTAACAAACAAACGATCACTGTTTACTGATTGTAATCGCATCCTCATGGCTTAAAGAAGCCGATTTAGTATAATTAGAAATGTTGAGGACGGGTATTTGACAATGAAAACGTTTTCTACAATGCCTGCTTTCCCTATAATGGCTAGACTGCTGTAATAGTAGGCCTTTGTCTTTGTTTATGCACTATTCTGCTTTCGGGCAAACACTTTCAATGCAGGTGCTCAGCTCTGACTCCAGACTCAAGCCATGTGGATTGGATGGTAATGTTAACAGTTGTGTGTAAATCAGTTAAATGGATAAAATGTAAACACAAACTGAGAACAACTGTAACATCTACATTTTACACACACATGTTAAGACTAACACAAATACGTGGTTTGACACTGGATTCGGAGGGCAGCAACCACATTAACAGTGTTGCCCAGTTAACAGACATGTACCCCCGCGCAAACACACTTAAACATGCTTACTGGTGCTTAGATATGTTTACTACTGCATATTTGTGCTTACACCTGCTTAATAGTAACTTATTCATTATGTCACTAACACTGAGATTGAATGACATTAATTACACATTTCATGCAGTACTCCAGTTCACATGTACATGTTCTTATGTAGGTTGTACAGCAATACGATGTGTAAATAAGTTTATATACACATTCCACATGGTAAATGATATGTGCTAGTGTGGGACTCGGACCGTGAATGCCTGTCCATTAGGCGAATGCTCTGACCAATACACTATTGCTGTGCTGCTTCAGTTGCATATATACCCATATACCCATGTCTCCTACTTCCCCAATCACCCACCCCAACAATTCACTAACACTGCAGTCATCCATTCTCCAGGTGGATTCATGTTGTATCCACACCAGTACACATTGGCCACTCCCTACCCCTGTAGACCCATCCCATTGGTTGACTCACTACATGTATCCTCAGGAATCCCTAACGTTTAGTCCACAAACATTGGTGACATGAGTGACCAATAGGACACTAATTGCAATATTTGCATTATCCCACATGGGACACAGTTATCTTTATGTCAAGATTAGACTCTTACTTCCTTACATACTTACTCCCGTTAACACAACACTACAATGAATTAATTAGTCTGACTATACGGTAAAGTACACGTTACACATGAGGACTAATTATGTACGTGTTCAGCGTGTTTCATTTACAAATAGACTGGTTTAGTATTTGGAGTTGCCATTGCAGGCAGATCACAGGGATAATTCCCTGTGTGAGACAGTCCTCACATTTGATTTATTCAGCACAGCACTGACTTCGGACATTGTACACACATCTGCGTTTTAGCAATCTCAGCCCTTCCCTCTTATGCACTACCTATTATTCTATCTACTGTCGAGGTTTGTAAGGGCACACTCATGTGTTTATGTCTGCAAATGGAATGGATATGTTACAGGGAATGTACGTCTACATATAGATGTATGCATGTGTGTATGCATACATACTTATAACTGACTCGCTGGCCTCCACGAGGCAGTCCAGTTAGAACCAGGCCATCCAACCATGACACGCCTGGATCCATAATCACATACCCATGGTTCCCCGACCCCACCCGAGTTCAACATACATTATCCAGTTGCTCTCACGGCCATGACACACCTCCACACATTGCCCTCCCCCCAGCGTTAGGGGCCCTACATGTATGTTGTCCCAACACATGTATTATCATGCTCTCCCACCATTTAGTCCTTGAACATACCAGCCCTTGCTTGTGTAATGGACGGAGATCCAAATATGCTGTCAATTTTTGGTAGTCCCACTGGGGACTACCCTCTGATTGTTTGTAAAGTAGACTTAGCAGGTCAACAATGTTACTCCCACTGGTAAATCCCTGCCTCTGGTGTGAGTAGCAGTGCTTTGCTCACTCCTGGCCAGCTTGATATGACATACGCTGACAGCACTATATAATACTATAGTTGCTGTCGATTACCTTCTCATTCCTTTTCTATGCTTTATTGTTACGATGTTCATTCTTCATATATATATATATATATATATATATATATGTGTGTGTGTGTGTGTGTGTGTGTGTGTGTGTGTGTGTCTGTGTGTGTCATTATGTATATATGTTGTTTGTGTGCATGTGTATGTATATATATATATATATATGTATATATATATATATATATATATATATATATATATATATATATATATATATATATATATATATATATATATATATATATATATATATATATATATATATATATATATATATATATATATATATATATATATATATATATATATATATATATATATATATATATATATATATATATATTACATCTGTACATACTTATATACATTCCCTATGCTGGGCACTGCTTACACCCACGCAAGCACACTCAGATTTGCTTACTGTTTGTTATATATGTTTACTGCTGCTTATTTGTGCTTACTTGTGCCTTATTCATTATGACAGTACCACTTTGATTGAATGGATTTGGATAAAAGTCCCATGTGATACTCAAATTCACAGGTACATCTTATTATGTCGGTTTTACAGCAGACCGACATTCATTCCACATGGAAAATGATATGTGCTATAGTTGTACTTGAACCGTGAATGCCTGTTCATTAGGCGGATGCTCTAACCACTACACTATTGGTGTGCTGCTTCATTTTGATGTATACCCATGGTTCATAATTACCCGAACACATGCCTCAACACTTCACTAACACAGCAGTCATCCATTCTCCAGTTGGAAAAACCACACCACTACACATGCACCACTCCCTACCACTCTAGACCCATCCCGCATGTTGACTCACTCCAAGTATATTCAGATGTTCCAAGCTTATAGTCCTGGAACATACGTTCATATAATGGTCAGGGTGTTCAAATAGTCTTCCGTTTTTTGGCTCGTCTGACTGGGGACTGGGACTGCCCTGTACCTGTTTGACAGTCAGACTTAGCACATGGACAAAGATAGTCCCACTGTTAGCATCCTACCTGTGGTTGGAGATGCAGGAGGTTTGCTCACCTCTGGCCAGCTCGATATGACAGCACTAAATAATACAGGGGTCCCACTGCTGTTTTCCTTCGCATTCGTTATGAATTCTTTATTGTGACCATGTTCATTCTTCATGGATATATATATATATATATATATATATATATATATATATATATATATATATATATGTTGTTGTATCTTTCGGCTCTTCTCTGTTAGGGGTCGCCACAGCGGAACTCCAGTCCGCTAATGATTGGCAGCAAATTTTTACATACTGAGTTGCCAGCCCTGACATACAACCTTCAACGAAGGTACGCCCATTTATGCATGTCTCCACACAGAAGACGCTTTAGCTGAGAATCAAACAGGACAATGTCTTACTGTAAGGCGACAACGCTACCTATATATATATATATATATATATATATATATATATATATATATATATATATATATATATATATCTGTCTGTACATACACATGCATATACACCTACATGCTTATTTACATTTCCCGTACTGTTGAATGACCGCCACTTACCGCTGCGCATACCTGCTTATGTCTGCTTGAATGTGCCTTACTCACCCTATATCCAACAGCCATTATTCTGGGCATCATATAAAATTAGCAGCCCTTGCATGGCTTGGACACAGGAACAGAAACACCATAGTCACTGGTTTGACCACTAAACCATCCGTGATACATTCTGCATGGGTGGTAGTTAGGGTATATGACTTTACCACAGGCATTCCACACTACTGGCAACAAATGTGACAATCGGTTGGTGTACATATGTATAGTACATGCTAATGTTCATATGTTTCTGAGATACATATGTATACATTTGCAAGTATACATATTTATGAATAGGACACATACTTGACAACTACATATATGCATGTATGTGTGATGTGTAGCTATGCGAATATAAGTATGTACATTTATAGATATATGACTACATATCTGGGGTTATACATGCCCATGTATATGAACACCCGCATCCGGGAGGGACCTGTACCATTTGTATACAGGGGTTGTGTGCATCATTACGACGTGGAACCTGGACAGAGTATACAATTTGTGGACGTGTACTATTTGGAAGATGGCTATGGGGAAGCATCTTGGGAACATGTGAAATGTATATATTCCCGATAATGCATGTGGGGAGACGTGCATCACGGACAGGTGTTTAATCCTGGGTCGTAGGTTCTGCAGGACTGGGTGGAGGCTGAGCAGGGTTGTGGACAAGTACTGCTAATCCGACATGTGTCCGGATGTCAACGGGGGTGGGAATCGTGTTGTGCCACCATGTCTAATCTTGAGAACAGACACTTATCCCACGAGGGATGTCCAAAAATTGTGAACGCCATTGACACCATTTTTTTTGGCTATATGAAAATGAGGGAGGGTTATACATGCATGGGATACCTAGTTTGCAGGCCTGGGACTGCTCAGGGTGAGACCGCCTACTAGATGTGGGTAGGGGGCACTATGTGCAGATATGGCTGGCCCAAGCTAGCAGCCCCAGTATGGGTGGTTTTGGTGGACATTCAGCAAGGGGGGGTAATGTGCTGTGGAGGGGATGATGGGTATTCAATTATGTATCCAGGTGTGTAGGGGTTGGATGGCTCAGTTCAGGCCAAACCATTATGTGGTGTGAGCCGGTACCGTTTCTGTACATGTGTATTGTACATTTTAATGTTCATATGTTTGTGGGATTGTGTTCTGCAATATGACCTGACAGGGTGTATTGGGGATGTGAATGTATGTTCTTTAGTTTCCTTTTGGATTCTCCCACTGCACCCTCGTGCACCTCCAGTTCACCTATTATACATCCAACCCAGTCTCCCCTTGGCAGATTATTACATTACCCATCACCCCCCCAAAATCCACATACACACCATCCATCCCTTCTCTGGTTGTTAGCCCATGGCACAGACAGCGGTACACATTGCCTACTCTACATATCTCTGGTACCATTATGGTTTTGAGGCCAACCCCAGCATATTTGGTCTTCCACATGCTGTACTTCATGCACATAGGTGCACGCAAATACTTATCTTTCATGACATGGTAGGTTGACCCAGGTTATACCCATTCATTTTTGGCCCATCCAGACAAGGACAACTCGGACCGCGAATGGGCAGTTATTAAGCAAATGCTCTGACCATGGGCTAGGCTTAGCAAAGGGCAGTGGCATGCATACATGCTGTGTTTCGCTTCCACTTGGTATAAAAATCAACACTACAATGAAATACGGACATGGGGTTTTAAATGTAATTGTTCAAGGGATGGGGGCTCAACATTCAGCTACGTGCTTGTGTGTTTACTCCTGTGATTTTATTTTGGTGTTCGCGGAACTCTCTTGTATGCTTTGCATACATTTCAGTATCCATGGACACTGACAGGAGTGATTACTATTAGAGGCAGGCTGTACTAGTCAGCATTTTAGGTTGCGTGACTGTAGCCATGTTCACGCCTCCATGCAGCACTTAAACATGCCCCCTGCACTCGCGTACATTTCCTGTGCATGTGGGCAGTGCTGCAGCACACCTTTATTAATATGCATATGGTGCTGCTACGCCATCTCTACGCTGCATGCTCAGTGCAAGGCTAACGCCGTCCTTGCACTGAGCTTCATGAATCCCGGGGTATGTTTGGGCACAAACTATTATTTCGCATTGAACAAAGCCATTCAAAGCATTACTAGAGTCCTTCAAAGTATCAGAGTGTGCAAAGTATTTGCAGAATGTGTGCTTTATTACAGTGCAATTATTTCAATGAATACAGTTATATTGCAAAGTGCAAAGTACAGCCATTTCGAAAAGTTTCTTGTGCTGTGTGCATTTATTTTCAGAAAGCCGCCATTTCAGAGTGTTTCTTACACTGTGCAGTTATTTCACAAATTACAGCCATTTTGAAAGTTTCTTGTGCTGTGTATAGTTTATTTGCCAAGTGCATTCATCTCGAAGTATTTCTTACTCTGAGCTTTTTCTGCTGTGTACAGCTTATTCGGAAAGTACAGTCATTTTGAAGTATTTCTTACACTGATAAAGAGTTGTTTCATAAAGTACAGTGATTTCAAAGTGTTCTTGTGCTACAGAGACTTATTTGGCAAAGTGCAGTTATTTCAAAGAGTTTGTTGTGCTATTGGGCATAATTACAAGTACTGGCATAAAGTTCTGGCATATATTTATGTGTGTTTGCTCGTACATAATTTCAAGCACCTTCACTAATGTGTGTTGATATGACACAGGCATTTCACAGATCAAGACCACTTGTGTTTGATCATAATATAGCAGAGAATTGGAGAGTATTTAGGCAGGAATACAATACTTTAATACAAGCAGCTCTTTCTGACAAAGATGCATATGCAAGGGCATTCATTTTGCTTAACTTAGCTGGGTCAGAAGCTATTGAAAGAGAGAGTTAATTTGTGTATGCACCAGAAGTATATGCAGGAGAGGGGGTAAACCATCATATTGTGGCACTGGCTGAATCAAGGGAAGACCCTGAGTGCTTGATACGTAAATTTAGAGAAATGTGCAACCCCCAGATAAATGTTACATTAGAGAGGCACTTATTTTACATAAGAGACCAAAAGCCAGGTGAAACTTTTGCAGCTTATATCACTGACTTGAGAAATAAGGCTAAAATGTGCAGAGTTGGTGACTTGAAAGATGAGTTAATAAAGGACAGGCTTGTTTGTGGTGTTAATAATGCTGCAGTGAGAAAGACTTTGCTTTGTGAAAGTGATTTAACATTAAGCAAAACCATAGAGAGTTGTCAAATTCACGAACTCACAGAAAGGCACACAAGTATGCTTACAAGTGATAGCATGGTTTCAACAGCCTCTAGAGCAAACGTAGACAGAATGCAACACGTGGCAAGCAGAAACAGACCTAGGCACATGGCAGCAGCAACCCCTGTGGGTGTGGCAGGGAGAATCTGTAGCTTTCTAGCAGGTTCTGAGACTAGCTCAGTAAAAAAAACAGCATGCTCAGTACAGTACAAGAGTGAGTCAGCAAAACCCAAGTCAAGTCTTATTGTTAACTATTGTAATTGTGGTGCCAACCATGAGTCTAAAAGAGAAGTGCTTAGTATTTGATCAACAATGCCACAAGTTTAAAAAAAATGGAACCATTTTCAAAAGTTTTGTAAATCAAGCAAGCATCATTCAGTTACTAAGAAAGGTCACTCAAAAAAGCAGGTTGATCATATAGAGAGCTGCAACTCTACTTTCTATGTAGATGGTATATCAGTGGTCAGTGAAAAGGTTAATGCAGTAGATTTGTTGGCAAAGAATGAAGTATTTTGTACTGTCCTGATTAATGGTAGACCCACAGAGCTCAAGGTGGATACTGGTTCAAAGTGTAATGTAATGTCAGCACAAACATTTGCTAAAGTGAGGGCTGATGAGCAGCTTAATTTGGTCAATTGTGCCAAGCCTGTTGCTTATGGAGGTGAAGAAATTCAAACTGAAGGCTCAGTAGTGCTTTCATTCAATTCAGCCAGGAACAGTCACAGCTTGCAATTTTATGTAGTCCGAAGAACTGTGCAGTCATTGCCTCAGAGACAGTTTAAGAATGAAACTGCTTTCTTTTACCGAAGAAGTCCATCATATAAGCACATGTCCCAGTTCCAGCTTTACTGATATTATTTTCTCAGAGTATGCTGATGTGTTTGATGACAAGCTAGGCAAACTTCCAGTCGTATACTCCATGAAAATAGACCCAGAGGTCAGTCCAGTGGTCAGACCAGCAAGAACCATTACGATAACTATACAGGACAAAGTTAAGGACCAGTTAGAAGACAAAATGATGCAGCAAGGTGTGATTTGTCCAGTCACAGAACCAACTAAGTGGGTGTCTTCCATGGTAGCTGCTCATCAGAATATGCACTGACCCAAGAGACTTGAACAAGGCATTAAAAAGACCTCATCATCCTATACGTACAGTCGAGAAGATTGCAAGCTTCATGCCAAATGCCACTGTTTTTTCCTGTCTTAGATGCAAAGAGTTCATTTTGGCAAGTGATGCTTGATTGCAAATTTTCACTACTGACTACATTCAGTACCCCATTTGGTAGATACAGATTCCTCAAGATGCCTTTTGGAATAAATTCAGCCAGTGAAATCTTTCATCATGCAATGGAGCAAATTTTTTCATGCTATCCATGTGCAATAATAGTTGATGATTTACTAGTTGGAGGTTATGGTAAAGCAGAGCATGAGAGAAATGTCAGGAAAGTTCAGCATAGAATGTGTGAAGTAAACTTACAGCTCAATCCTCTGAAGTGCAAATTCAGACTACCAGAAGTTACTTATATAGGTCATTTATTTATCAGTACAGGCTTACAACTAGATCCTTCAAGCAAGCAGCCATTCTTGAGATGCCAGCTCCAGACAATGTCCATGCCTTGCAGCATTTTCTTGGTATGGTTAACTATTTGGGCAAATTTATCCCAGACTTTAGTGAGTTATCAGAGCCTTTCAGAAAGCTGAATGTTGCATGGTCATGGTTAGAACAACACCAGACAGCATTTGATGACCTCAAACAGCAAATTGCTAACTCACCTACATTAAAATGCTATGATGCTCACAAACCAGTAGATCTTTCTTGTGATACTTCAAACTTCGGTCTTGGTGCAGTTATTCTTCAAAAGGGCAGACCTGTTGCCTATGCATCTAGAACTCTTACCCAAACTGAGATGCAGTATGCTCAAATTGAGAAGAAACTTTTGGCAATTGTGCTCACATGTTTGAAGTTCTAAGATTATATTTATAACCAAGCAATCCAGATAGAAACCGGCCATCAACTTCTAGTCACTATTTTAGAGAAGTCTATGCATTCTGCTCTAGCAAGTCTACAAAGAATCATACTCAAATTGCAAAAGTACAGTTTCAAAATGGTGTATGCAAAGGGTAAACTTCTTTATCTGGCTGATATCTTATCCAGATCGCCCAGAAATACCACGGAACAGTTTGATGCAGTGAATTTTTACTTTGATCTCATGGAAGTGTGTAATTTTTCTACCACACGATTTGGTGAGCTGAGAGATCATACAAAGATTGATCCAGTTTTGCAAAAGCTTAACCACTTCATCAGTGCAGGACGGCCGTCAAAGCAATCCAATGTACTGCCAGAAGTACAACATTATTTTCCATACACAGATGAGATGCTGATGGAAGATGGTATCATTTTCAAAGGTCCAAAAGTTATTGTTCCTACTTCCTCACAACATGAATGCATCCAGATTTTGCATCCTGGCCACCCAGGTTCTGATTCTACCAAAAGAAGGGCAAGAGGACTAGTATTTTGGCTTTCTGTAGCAAAATATATTAATAAAGTGCTTTTTTCTTGTTCAGTGTACAACAGTACTAAGCTGCATTTGCAAAAAAGAGCCACTTCGGCTAAGCCAACTTCCTGAACTATCTTGGTCAACAGTAGCAACTGACATATTTGAGTGGAACAGTCAACATTAGTCAGTGTTGGTAGACTCCTATTCGAACTGGTGTGAGATCGGTTTGCTACCTAACCTAACGTCCAGTGCTGTTATTACTAAGATGAAATGTCATTTTTTCAGTACATTGTAGTCCACAGGAGGTTATTTCTGACAATGGTTTTCAGTTTACCAGTCAATTGTTTCACAGGTTTGCTAAAGAGTGTGACTTTATCCATGTTACTAGCAGTCCTGAATATCCTCAGTCAAATGGCCTTGCTGAACATGTAGTACAGAGTGCAAAGCAATTACTGGAGAGGTCAAACTGTGACAACACTGATATCTTCTTGAATTTACTCGATCTCAGAAATATACCCCATGACAATCTACTTGGCTCACCTGCTCAGAGACTTCTATCTAGGAAAAACAGAACAACCTTGCCTATTAGTTCTAGTTTGTTGGTGCCTAATGCTAAAAACAACAGAGCAATTAAAGCCCGACTTTTTAAGAAGTGTTCTTCTCAGAGGTCCAGCTATGATAAAACAAGCAGATTCCTTCATCTGTTAAAAGAAGGAGAGATGGTGAGGATGCAAATGGTGAAAGACTTTGATTCAATTGGTCAAGTGAGAGGTATATGTGCTGAGCAGAGATTCTACTTAGTGGAATCTAAGGGCATAGAGTACAGGAGAAACAGCAGACATATTTTTCCTGTATCAGAAATTATGTCGCAGTATTGTACCTGTGATACAGACTTTAGATCTCAGAGTAACCCTGACAATGTTCGTACCTAAGAATGTGTCGCAACATCCATTTCCGTCCCTGATGATGTCCCAGATGTCTCCAAAGTTGAACATTCCTTGAAGACAATCCCCATTGCTAGCTCCAATTCTGACTTTTATGTTACATGGTCAGGTTGTATTTCAAGACCTGGTGTAAAATACACAGCAACTTGGACATAATTGTTTTATATGTGTCTAATTTTGCATGATTGCATGTTATATAATTAGTTCTGTATAACTGCATGTCAAAAAATCATTTCTGTAAATTGCATGTCACTGAATTCTGTCATTTCGTATATGGACTATTTCTCAAAGAGGGAGGATGTAGATCAGAGTATGTGTATGTACCTTTTAGAAGCATTTCCGGATGTAGCACATGTATATAAATACTGAGCACGTGCAGGCAGCAGTGGCATTTTGAGAGAACAGCCACAGTGTTAACATGTATGAGTGTGGTAGTCAGTCTGTTTATAAGTTTATTTAAGTTTAAGTTACAAAGCCTCATTCTTGATGTGATTGTGTGTAATAAAGCTGTTTGAACAGAACCCACGAATGTTCATTTGTTTTATCCTGACCAGACGAGTGACAGTAGGTGGGACATTTTCTGGGCAAGACTCTCCAAGGCACTTGGTCCCCCTTAGAGGCCAACTTGTATATCAATGTTCTGGCACTAAGAGCGGTGCTTCTAGCATTGCAGGCTTTTCAAACAGCTCTTCCTCATGGGACAATTGCAATTCAGAAAATACGTCAGTAGTTTGGTACATCGACAAGCAGAGAGGAAGCAAGTCTTACCCCCTTTGTCAAGAAGCACTCAGAGTGTGGCAGTGGGCAATCTGTTCCAACCTCTTTCTAACAGCAATGCATACTCCAGGGAGTTCCAGTGTAACTGTAGGCAAAGTGAGCAGATGTATGCTTCAGCCTCATGAGTGATCTCTGAATCCAGAAGTGAGAAAAGGATCTTCCGTCAGTGGGGTCACCCTTGCTGTGACCTGTTCGCCTCTCCCCTAAACAACAAGTGCAGCAATTACTTTGCCCTGATTCCCCCTCTAGGGAAATCACCAAGAGATGCTGTCCTCCACAATTGGCTCCCCAGTCTCCTGTATGCTTTTCCTCCGATACCTCTAATTCAAAAATTCCTGCAGAAAGTACTCAGGTTGTAGAGCAAAGTAATCCTCATTGCCCCCTTTTGGCCTCAACATATTTGGTTCCCCTTTCTTTGGCCTTTTGTGATTCAACAACCTTATATTCTGGACCTTCTGTCCCACCCAGATGGACTTGTTCACCCAGACATTTCGAACCTCAAGCCGAGAGCATGGTTCCTCCAATTCCATTAGTTGCCAGGTGTCTAAATCTTTCCTCCCTGGTATGCCATGTCCTCCTATCTTCTCATAAACCTTTCAAGCATAAGATATGTAAATGAAAGAGGTTTACCATTTGGTCTCATGAAAAATATATTGACTCTTTGTCAGCTTCTATAGAAAATATTTTAGACTTCTTAGCCTCTCTTTTTAATGTGGGAGCTTCCCCTTCTACCATCAGAATACAACTAGCAGCAATTTCCAATTTCCACAATGGTTTGGAAGAATGTTCTAGACTTTGTAAATCCTTTTTAAAAGGGACACTTTAGATGAAACCTCCTTTCAAAGACCCAACACCACCTTGGGATCTGAAACTAGTGTTGCAAACCATTATACATTCTCCCTTTGAACCATCAGCAGAGTGTGATCTGAAGTTTTTGTCATGGAAAACATTGTTTTTGGTGGCTATAACCTATGCTAGAAGGATTTCAGAAATTCAGGCCTTGTCATGTAAACCACCCCATCTGCTTTTTTACGAACAAACCCTCCTTCCTACTCAAGATAGTCTCAGAGTCTAATATCAATCAAGCTATTAATTTATCTGTATTCCTTCCAAATTTGTCTGACTTTGGCGAATATTCCTTGCATTTACTGGATGTTCACAGGCAATTATGCTTCTATCTTCACAGGACGAAAGACATAAGAAAGTCTGACCAATTATTCGTTTTCTTTTCCAGTGCAAGGTTTGGTAAGCCAGTCAGCAAGGTGACTCTAGCCAGATTGCTAAAAGATTGTATTTGATTTATCTATGATAAGAACAAAATTGCTTTGCCTAGGCCTGTGAAAGCCCATTCTACAAGATCTATAGCTACTTCAGCAGTTTTTCCAATCTAGAGCTTCAATGGATGATATATGTGCAACAGCAACTTTGGGCTTCTGCCCATACCTTTATTACTCATTACAAACTGGACTTGATCTCAAGGGGAAGAGCATCCATTGGTTCAATGGTGCTCAGGAATATCCTTCCGTGAGTCCGCCCAAGATCTAAGGTACATAGCTGGGGACTCTGTCCCATACGTCAAGCATAAAATGAAAATTGACAACATCAGATAAAGACGTTATGCACTCACTATAACGTTCCATCTGTGTTGTCCATTTTCATTTATCCTTGACTCCAATCCGTCCATCTCCCGGCCTTCTGACAAATTTTTGGTGGAAAGGATAATATACCTTCAAATTATTGTGACCTTTAAAGCATACCAGATATGGCTTCCCTTCTGGCTTCCTTATCCATTATCCATATATTTTCTGATAACTTAACTTGAGGTAATTGGGAGAGAGGGATTGTAGGTAGAGGTGAAGCTCGAGAGTTTTTGGCTGGTGCGAGATGTAGTAATGGCTGACTCGGTTCCAGTATGGAAACCGAACACATACGTCAAAGTTAAATGAAAATGGACAACACAGATGGAATGTTATGGTGAGTTCATAACTTCTTTTTTCTCCATCATGTGAAAGGGGTGCCACAATTCCGTTGCAAGTAGTTGCAGGTGTTTGGAATTATACTGTTTTTGGAATGTTGTTCTATTTCTGTCTCTCAGTAAAGGGCACTCCTCAAACAGCAAGTTTAAACAGTAAAAAGAAACAAAAAATACAGAACTATGTAGCCATAAACTGCGATAAGCATGTATTTAATAAAATTTACAGAATAAATTATTTCTGAATGTATACTGCATGGTGTATGTCTGTATAGCTGCACAGTTTGTGATGATTTTAATTACTAAGCATGTGTTTATTTCTTTATTCTATTTTACTAACTACTGCAAGTGTTCAGCATAATGAAATATGCTTCCCCAAAGTTAAGATTATTGCATACCTCTCTGCTGTCCATCATTTTGCCTCAAATATTTGCTCATCCCTTCCTAAAACTTGCTTTTGGAAAAAGTGGTATATTACACTTAATGACAATAATTAGAATTATAGACTTCTTTTAGAAAGGAAAATGCATGTTAATTCACATTCTCTTATCCTGCCAACTTACCAAGTTAAAAGTATCTTAAGATTGTCTGAATTTGTTCCTGATTCTGAAGGCATAGCTGTGAAGCATATGCATACCTCTCAACCTACAGACATAGAAAATAGGTACAAAGCCCCTTGAAAAATAGGTGCATCCACCAAATAATCTGTACATCTAATTACCCCAAAATTTGAAAGCCAAATAGCACATGAGTTTTCCCACTCATACCTCTGGACTGTCCATATTTTTTCATCATATTGTTGGTCTGTTCCTCATAAAATTTGGGGTTTTCTGGCAAATCATTGAGGACTGAAGTTACTAAGTAACCGATATTTCTGTTTCATAGGTTCATAGGTGTGTACTATGCTAATGACCAGTAGGGCCTTTATAACCTTAGATATATAACCCAAATGTGTCCCATAAGTTATCTGTTTTAGACATTTGTACAGGGTGTGATAGCTGGTTATGACATGATTTACTGATTCCCTCTGTCCATGAGAAACATAGATGCCACACCAGTGATGACTTTCAATTTTCCATCCAATGGTCCAAGTTATGCTTAAATCGGGTTAGGGAAGGACTTTGTTTCACTTGAATGGGGAGCTTATTCCAGTGAATGAGAATTCTCTGAGATACATATCTGCCTCTCCAACATGTTCTATTTATGTTGCAAGCAAAATTTAAATGTTTAGATCTAGTTGTTCTGATGCTGTTTGTTTTACAGATGTGCAAAAATTTTATCAGAGCAGGTTGAGGTGATCCACATTGGACATTATATCTATGCTCTGTATTCTTTTCATAAGGCACCTTTGCAGACATTCCAGTTGTTGCATATGTTTGGTCTGTAACATACCAAAGGGGGCATTATACTCAATGATGTGTCTTATGAAGGCCGAGTATAGTATTATGATTACTTCCTGGACTTAGATTCCATGCCTGTACTTATAACTTGAAAAAAATGGAAGGATTTCTTTATTATCTTGAGCACATGTTGGTCGAAGGCCACATTACTGTCTACATGGATTCCTAGATCCCTGACTAGTGGGTCAACTCTTTGGAGTGTTTAATCGATGATGTAGATATCTGGGGTGTCTGACTTCCCAAAAGGCACAGTAATGCATTTCTTGGCATTGAGCTGTGGCTTTGGCACTAGTCTTTTGTCTGCGTTAGACCCTCTTTTAAGATATTTGAGTCTTGGAGGATTGTATGACTGCTATTAGTTTGCAATCATCATCAAATCAGAAGCCTTTGACATTGGCTATGATTTCTGAGAAGTAGATGCCAGGGAGGAGCTGACCCCACACAGAGCCCTGTGGGGCTCCACTGGTGGCCAGCCTTTTTATACAGGTGGTCTCACCATCCCTAACTTCCTGGGTCCCATCTGTGAGTCAGCTGGCTATCCAGCACATTATATATGGGATTATACCTAATTCCATAAGTTTGTTAACAATGCCCGCGTGTGATATTGTATCAAATGCCTTACTTAGCCAGGTCAAGGTAGGCAGTATGCATCATTTTACCCTTATCAGTTGCCTTGGTGATATTCTCAAAAATGTCCACCAGGTTCAGTAGGCATGACCTTCCTTTGAAAAAGCCAGACTGGGATGGATCCAGTGTCTGACGATTTCCTATATATTTTTTTAATTTCCATGGCTTTGCATATAGACTTCTCAGTCTAATGGGACAGTATTTTTCGGGATCTGCTGATAGTCCACCTTTATGAAGAGGAATGACCATTACAGTCCTCCATTCCCATGGAACAAAGCCTCATTTAAATATTAACTCCAGTGGCCCTGATAGGTAATATTTTATACTATATTTATATAACTATTTATACTATATTTTATACTATTCAGGGGGCATCCCAGAATGTTTTAGGGGCCCATTGAGGATATTTTCTTGGCCTTAGTGAGCACTGGCAGAACATGCTTGCTATTTATAGTTTGAGGGGTTATGTTTGAAGTTATTTCTTGAGGGTTGGCTGGAGGTGAGTAGGGTAAAGTTAGAACTGATTTTGTCAGCCAGCAGATTCGCTATATTGTCCAGTTCAGTGAATGTGGCACCATTAACCACCAGTTCAGCACACTGCTGTCTGCTGCTTTTTAGGTTTCTGTTATAGCTGAAGAAGATCATGTTTTGTCTGGGCGGCTATCTTGACCTCAAAACTGGTTTTATTGGACTTAATTAGCCCTCTTAGTTGCCATTTTAATTTAATGAGAAAGTTCTTATCTTTATGGATGTTATACTTCTTCATTTTAGCCATGGTATTTTTTTTGTTGTATGACCTGTTTAATTTAGGATGCCATCAGGATGGTTTGTTTTTATAGCAGCCTCTATGGAATCATTGGCATGGTTGTAAAGAGTTTCTGTGAACAATTCTGCATAGGCTGCTGTGTTCTCTGGATTTGGAGGGGCATTGAATTTTGACCAACTATTGCTTAATTTAAGGTGGAATCATCCCTAAGTATTACTGGGTTTGCTGGGGTTACCAAGTTGATTTTGATTTCAAAGAAAACAGTTTTATGGTTGGACCTTACCAGAGAGAACATGACACTGGTGGGTGCGTGCAGCATTCTCCAAGATTTATGAGTACATGGTCTAGTACGATGGAATCTCTAAGTGAGCATATGCACTAATTAGTCAAGGGTGTTTGCATTTATGAAGTCCAGGAATCTCTGTGCCTGCAGATTTAAGGCCATGCAGGATTTGCAGTATGTTGATGGGTAATTGAAGAACCCAATGAGTAAGGTGTTAGTAGGTTGAATGGGGAGTGCTTCCAGTATCATGGGACATACAGGGTGCTAGGATATGATACAGAATTCTATGTATGGTGACCTGATGTGGAGAAATCTAGTGCATTAACCTGTTTAACCAAGCTTGAGGCATGGTTGTTGTTGATGTATATCAAGGCACTTCCACCTTTAGTCCCTGTCTGTGCAGTCAGCGGTCTAAATGTGGGGAAGACAATGAAACCTTGCACTGCCAGGGTACTCTCTGTGGCTTTAAACCAAATCTCGTTAACTGCATAGCTGTTTATATTCTGTAGGGTGCGGAAGGCTTGGAAGGAGTGTAGTGCTTTGTTTAGGCTCCTGGCATTGAGCAGTAACACCTTGAAGTTCATTTGAGTTGATTTGCTATGTTGGCAGGTTTGTCAATCTGATATTGCTTAAAAAGGGTTCTATGGGGAGGATAAAGTTTTAGCAAGTATTCAAAAGTGCAGAGGGGACAGGTGTAGATCATCCTTGACAAAGCAATGTGTTCAGTTAACCATTTCTTCCCATAATGGCAAATACTGGATCCCCTTAGACTAACGCCAGAAACTACTCAGCCAATTGTTAAAATCAATCATCATTTGTTTGTATTGGGGCATCATCCTTCAGAAAATGCATGCTAACACAAAACCTTGTATTCTTGCAATTTTCTAAGTTTATGAGTGATATTTAAACCTTGTCCCTATTTTTGGACCTTTGTCCTCCCGTTATTTTTGTCTTTGTTCAGATTTCTTGTAATACGAGATTGAAAGTTATGCCCTGCTTCCAGCGGGAATACAAGATGTTACTCAAAAACAGAAGATTAAAAAAACAGAGAGTAAGAAAAATGCTGGTGAAATACAATCTCATTATCAAAGAGACAGTTAAAATCTGTAGATTTTAATAAACTGTGTTGCAAAATTCTACCAACAAGATCATTTATTTTTGCTTCTGAATAAAGGAGGTGTAAGATGTTTGCCCTCCTTCTTTAAAATATTTGTGTGACTAGTATGTTGATCACTTAATGTAGTTTTCTGGGTAGAAGACAGCTTCAAAAACTGTGATAAGGGGGCTTCAGAAAATTGTGTAAGGAGGTAAATCAGGCCTGAAAATATTAACATTCCTTTAAAGCAGGAACAGTTGAGATGTTGGAGGTAAGAAGTTGAGAATTCTGGATTGTATTTTCTGACTGGTGCTATCACATTCTGCTTTTTATTTTATTTCATTGTAAAACACAAGTTTAAGAATATAAAGCAGTGTTAAACAAATGAATACTACTGTGACATACACCATGATTCACAGAATTTTACACTTTGGACTGTGTGAGCAAAATGTAAGTGGAAAGAAACAGAAACCTCTTTGTATGTTCCATAGTTTTAAAACTGATGTAATAGTGGTTATTGTACTAGTTACTGAAAATCCTACATAAGTGAAAGTTGGTCCTGAACCACTGAGTCCAAGAACTCAGAACAAGAGTATATCCCTGTATGAGTGAGGCTGCTGTTCCTTTATCCACATGCCAGAATTCATAAAAAATAAATAAATAAATAGACATATTGTAGTGGTGATGGTGGTTGGGGGCAGCAGTCATCCCATCATTTATTGTCCAGGTAACAGATGTGTGCACACTATTTAGAAAATTTAATATTGGAATATTTAATTTCATTTTATTACCTTCCCCTTAAATAAGTGGTGGTGTAGTATGGCTTCTGCAGTATGAAATAGATAGGTAACCAGATGTATACGAGTTCCAGGACCCATCCTTGATGGATTTAAAACCATGCATACGATGAGAACTACAGGATGTCTGGGAACATGCCTGTTCTTTGCTACCCTTTTTTGAAGTTGCCTTTTTCATATACATCATTTGTTGTCCTGCCCAGTATCCTTACATTATACCTTGACATTTCTAAATTTCTTTTTTGCTGGATAATTTACAGAGGTGACAGCCTTGTCATTAGCTTCCTTATGCCCACTGTGTTCTGGTGAGGAATGAGAGTAACATAGACTTCTGATGCACAGTCCTGCATCATATTGTTTCATAGGTGATTATTAGGCTAATGACCCCAGGGGGCCTTTTTAAGCCTAGCCATACTTCCCAAATGTGTCTCACAACTTTGATACTCTGTGGTTATTTTAAGGGATATAGGTTGCCTTGGACATGGGAGGTGAAGCTTTTACAGGCTGCCTCTTGTGTCCTAGAGATATAGGTGCCATACCAGGGATAAATTTCCAATTCCCCATCCAATGGTCCAAGTTAAACTTCAATTGGGTTTGGGAATAACAGTCTCACATGGAACTGTTCCTGAGACGGGGTAGTCTCTGAGACACCTACCTCTCCCTCCAACTTGTCCTATTTATGTTGCAGATGAGGTTTAGGTTCTTAGATCAGGTAATTCTGATAATATTTGTTTTGCAGATGTGCAACAGGTCCATCAGATCAGGATTAGAAAGTGCTTTGTAGGCCAGGCATAAACTGCCTCTCAGCAGTTTGTAGGAGACTGAGTACAGGGATAGGGCTTTAAGGCAACCCATGTAGGACATACTGCTTATACCCAGTATTCCTTCATTCATTACACTTATACATATTTGTCGCATCACTGTTTCCATTTTATTTTGAAACAGTGGCCTATATAAAATGGTAAAAATTAAATCACAGATAGATGCATATTCATATTTTACAGAAAAAGTTTGGTTAAGCAGTTTGTAGGGAAGTGGAATTCTGTCTGTTCAACATCAGATGGTAAGTATTCATACTGCTGCATGCTGTTGTGCTGGTTTGCAGTGTCCCAAATTTGCACTTCTTCAGAAACACTGTGTTACGGACATTGCACTTGCCTCAAGATGCAGTGACTTCATTGTTTTTTAAACACTTTTATTGAATTATCACTTGTGCCATAGGCAAATTTACATTTATATAAAAGTAATCAAACTGTATTAACAAGTTCACGTTTACAAGCATTATACTTCATGTATACTGCTACATATCAAGCAACATTGCATAAATTATTCAATTCCTGCCTTTTTTTAAAACAAAAAACATCTTTATTAAACCATCACCTATGACATAGGCAATCATACTTTCATATAAAAGAAAACAAACCACACCGACACAATTTTAGTTATAAACATTTTACATCACAAACCATACTGACACACTCAAATTAGTAAACATTATACATCACATATAATCTACCCAATCATTTTCAGTCATTACATACATCATTTAAGCCTTGCCTTCTTTTAAACCTCATTCTCCCCGTTTGTATTGTTCCCACAATTCACATTTTATTCCTATGTAGTTTGCTCCTACTCTTCTCTAAAGATCTCAGTTCCAGTTGTTTTCTCTTTTACTATATTCACTACTTCTTGGTTTAGATTTTGATTTCCATTTTTTAAGTAATTGCTTTTTTGGCCGCCACCATAACTAGACACATCAAGGCCTTACCATGTCTAGTAAATTCTAATTCTCTATTCTAGGTCAGAAAAATCATCTCCCTCATCACATCAATCTGCCCACCCAGCATCTCCGACAGTACATCACAAAGGGAGTCCTTAAAGTCCTCCAACTCACCACACCCCCAGAAACTATGTTCACAATTACCTCTTCCTTCCCTGTCACACCTCCAACATTTGCTGTCTTCCTGAGGAAAAATTCTCTGGAGTCTATTTTGGGTATAAAAATATCTATGTAAACATTTCCAATCAAAAGTCCTAAATCTTCTAGATTTTCTTGCATATTTGGGAGGCATACATGTATCCTGCCATTGTTTTCTGTGAATTGCTTATCCAGTCTTTCTTCCCAATCCTTTCTAACTTCCTCTGTTACAGTTTATTTAGGAGGCATACATGTATCCTGCCATTGTTTTCTGTGAATTGCTTATCCAGTCTCTCTTCCCAATCCTTTCCATACATTATTTTTATGCTGCACTAACTATTCCTTTTTAACTTTTTAATGGCAGCTTTTGTTCTAAATTCTATTAAAAAAAATTATTATTGCTGGTCTTTTGTTTAGGCTCCCCCTATTTATTTCTCTTTGCCTATACTCTCACATCAATCCTTGATAGGGAAAGCAATCTCTAACCTGTACTCCAAATAAATTCTTGGCTTCTTTCCATTCTATCATCTTTCCATCTCTAGTTATTTGCTCCCAATACCTTGTTTCCTTTGCAAGTTTTCTCCAATAAATTCCACCCCCCTTGCCTATTGTCTATATCCCTAATTGCAGTCATACCTATCAGCAGACTCTCCTCTCTCCATTCCTGTGTTGGCTTAGTTCTTAGCCTACTTTCTGCTACTTTATGGATATAATATTCTGTATGATTATTATTATTCTCCTTAAAAGCCTTCATCTAAAATCCCAATCTCTCCTTGTTTCTTGATCTTCCCCCTATTTCATCATCATCCCTTTCCACTTTGAATTATAGTTTTCTGCTTGTGCAATGTATAGGAGCCTTAACTGTGTAGCTATAAAATGCCCCTTCAAATCAGATAATCCCAATCTGCCCTGTTCTACTGGAAGAATTGGCTTATACCACCTGACTCTTGCCATCTTCCTCTCCCAAATAAAGTCCTTCAGTTGTTTATTAATTGCTATCCACAACTTCTCCAGTTGATAAAAACATGTCTGACCTGTGTATAAGACTAATGGGACTTAAAACATTTTAACTGTTTGTATCTTACTATCCATATCCATATAACAAAGCCCCCATTTTCTCAGTTTTTGTATTATTTTTCTTTAGTCTCTTCCCACAAATTCTTAGCTGCCACACCAGAAACATTTTTAATCCATACTCCTAAATACTTGATTTTATCATGTTCCTATAAATATGGATATTGCTGAGCAACCAATTCATGTGTGGGTACATAATTTACCGCTATTCCCTTTGTTTTAGCTTCATTAATTTTGTATCCTGAAAAGATTTGAGATTGTCTCAAACTCTTCTACAACACTGTAATGTCTATTTCTCTACCATACCAATTATATCCTTTAATTTCTGAGTCCCATATTTTCTTTGCCGATGGTTCTAAATAAAATGCAAATAACAAAGGTAAAAGTGGACACCCTTGCCTGTTTCCTTTGTTCAAGCAGAAATTATCAGAGAGGATCCCACCCACTTTAATTTTCGCCTCCGATCCCTCATATATTCTACTAATCAAACTTACATTTTTTTCAAGTAATGCAAATGCTTCCATTGCCCTGCTCATAAAATCCCAGCTTACTCTGTCAAATGCTTTCTCTGCATCAAGACCCACCAATAATTATGGTATTGTCTTAAATTCTGCTGCCATCTGGATCATCAGTGTTCTGTTAATTTTGTAATATGTTTGCCTCCCCTCCACAAAACCACACTGATTCATATCTAAATATTTTGGCATTACTTTTGCCATTCTTTTAGCCATTATGGATGTGAACACTTTATAATCATGCTATTGAAATGTGCCTCTATAAAGCTGAATCTGATGGATTTTTACCCTCTTTAGGTATTACAGCTACCAGTGATTTCTTCTAGGATGTTGGTACTTCTCCTCCTCTTAAAATAATGCTAAATAAAATCTTCCAGATCTTTATCAGTTTTTCCCTCCTAGCTTCCAAACTTCCACAGGAATACCATCTATTTCTACTTTCCTGTAGATCGGCTATACATAACAATTTTATCTCGTCTCCTCCTATCCTAACCATTAGTAATTTATCCTCATTTACCTCTAACCTTAGCATATTTAATTTTTCCTTAAATATTTCCATTTGTATCTTTTCTTGATTTCCCTATTCCTCTGCTTTGTACAGACTTTCATAGAATTTGCTAAATATTGCTAATACCTATACAGGCTGTCTTGTTACATTCGTTATTATAGGCTCCCTAAGCTTGGCAACAGCCATGTCTACTTACTATTGCCTGAGTTGTTGTGCTAAAAGTTTTTGTGCTCTAGTGTTATCAAAAAAATAGTTACTTGACAGCTATCTTTTTAAACTTGTGCATATTATTTTGGTAATCTCTTAATTTCTGCCTAGCATTCTGCAGTTGATCCTCTTCTTGTTCTGTGAGATTTCCTCCTGATCGGCCATACTTTAACATTTGTCAGCCCCTCTAAATGATTGTTGTTACTTCTTAACCATAGCTCCTTTTCTTTTACTTCCACCCTATTTTAAACTCAAAATTAATTAACATGTAAATTTGCTCCAAACTCCTATTACTGAATTCCCATCTTCCATGCCAAATATTTTTGAAAACATCTTAAGAAATCTACCCACCATTGTTATACATTCCCTTCTGGCCCCCCAGACACATCTTCACTGCTGCAAATCAAATTCCAGCCCCTACTATAAGTAATTTTCCTTGCTGAAAACTGATTATTTCTCCCAGAATTTTCTTAAGCTCCATTATAGCAGTTTTAGGTGGAATATAAATGCATGCCAGTTTAATCCCCCCTTGCCAGTAGCACCTTAGCACTACAAATCTGCCATTATTATTTTTTATCCTCTTTTATCACTATTGGAGCTCCTCTTCCAATTAATATAAGTGCTTCTCTTTTCATTTGTCTCAATTATTCTGCTGAATAACCATCCTAAAAACATTTCTTTATCAAATTTGCATGTTTATTTCTTTCCAAGTGTATCTCCTGCAACATAGCTGTTTGCACTCTACATTTTTAATATAGTTCCTTCTTTTTTGTATTTATCTGTGAGACCATTCACATTAAAAGACATTACAGAAAGAATCATTGTATTAAAAAGTTATTATTCCCACCTTTTATGTATAACATTTTTTGTTAAATGTCTAGTTCCAGCTTTTGTGTTACATGAATATACTGTTCGGCAGGTTGATCATTTATATAGTTGTCTCTTGTCATATTCATTTGCACCTATGTCATATCTTACAAAACTTTTTGTTTTATTGAAAGCCCTCAAAAAAAAAAGAAAGAAACAAGTCCCCAATACATGTTCAAATATTGAAGTTTACCCTCATGATAGGAACAATTGTTCCAAACTGACAGCCACACTCACAAACTTGAGTTAACCTAAAGGAAAGGTTGTCCATGCTAAGATACATGGTGCAACCTGTGCTAACTGGTTTTCTCTTATCTTTATAGCTCTCTCAGCTGGAGAAAACCCTGAATGCTTTCATAGAACATTATCTTCTAGCCAGTTTCTCTTTTTCCCTCAACCAATCACTGTCCACTAGACTGTAACCAGTTTCTCTTTATCAGATTGTCTCCATTGAGACATGAGAACCAGTCAGCCAATTTCCCATTATTAGATTATCTGCATGGAGGCAACAAGAACCAGACATTCAATTTCTATTTACCAGTTTGTTTTCATGGAGAAATGAGGGACAGATACACAATTGCTACTAATCATACATTAATTTGCTAGAAAAAAAGTCTCATAATATTCAGTATTCTTTTTCATTTACTTGCTTTCTCTTAAAGCTTGTTACAAAATCAATCTTTAATCCAATCATTCTCCCATACCACAACGAGAAAAAACACATTTATTTTTCTTTTGTCATGTTCTTTTAACCAGGCTTTTTTTTCACAATTCGGTGCCTACATTTCTTAAAACAGAACAAGATGAAAGAGAGAATAACTGAAAAAAAACTTTACTTTATAGCATGCAAAGAAAACCATACACCACAAAAATAGTACTATTAAGGAAAAAATGTTTTCATTACTTACAGTTAACTTTCTCCCCTCTCTTCCCCTCCCCAAAGCATTTTCCAAACATTAATGACACAGACTAGGGCATATACTTTAGAGTCCCCTACAAGTCCAAACAAATTCTGAAAAAAGTCCAATATTTCCAGATTTTCTTGTTCTGTCATATTTCACAAATATAATTATTGCATTGTAATTCCACATTAAGTTACTGGTTTTGTGCTGTTCATTTCCATCTCATAAATCCTGTCTCTGCTTCATTTCCAACATACTCTTGATTCTTCTAATCAACTCCTGTGCTCCCTTCCTCCTCTCCAACATTTTCCTTTGAAAGATTAGAAAAGGTTTTACATATACAGTCTGTCTGTGGTCTTTATTACCAGAAGAACAAGAAGCAGAATATCCTTCTGTTTCACAGCTCACTTTTTGTTGGACAAAGTTTTGTATTTCCTCCTTATCGTGTACCAAAAAATTATAGCTGGGTACAGCAGTTTGAATCTCACACCTGTGTCTCAACATTCCCTGAATAGTGGAATTAATTTACTCTTCTGCCTTGTGCACAATGAGTTATCATTCTCATCAAACACACTGCTGTCTCCCACTTTTAGTATTTTGTCCTTCTGCCACAGTTTTGCCAGAATCAACTCCTTCTGCTGATAGGATTGCATCTTTACTATTGAAGGTCTAGGTTGCTTTCTCATTGCTAGGTTTGGAGCATACACACAATGTGCCCTTTTAACTAACAACTCCTGTTGTGGAATATGAGTCCAGTTGCTTATTCGTGTTTTCATAAAGTTAATGCAGTCTGCTCCTTCCAGCTTTTCTGGTATAACTGAAAATCTCATGCTTTCCCTATGTGCTTTGTCCTCTAATTCTATTATGTTTTAAACATCTCTTCCTGAGCAGTCTCATATTCAACCAGACTTTTCTTCATTTCAACCTATAATTTTATCACCTCATCTGAATAGCTGTTTAAAGCTTCCATTTTTCTAGCTTTTTGTTGTTTGTGTTGATATACTCCATTAGTGTTTCATTTATTTTAACAGGTCTGTGTGCAGTTGCCATATCTTCCTGTAGGTTACTGGAAGTCATGTCTGGAGGTTGCATTGCTTTTTGCTGAAAACCTGCAGAACTTTCCCCAGTCAGTGTTTCTTCCTCATTTTTTTGTAGCTGTTTTTTTCAGGTGCTTTGTATTTCCTTTTTCCTGGCATCCAGGCAGTACACCTATTAGTCAGTTACTGAAATGTATCCAAAAACACAAAAGTCCACTGGCCTTCTCTGCTGAGTTTCTGTTTTCACACTGGGAGAACTAGAGTTAAGCTGTTACTCAATGTTTAGCCATCTTGGAAGTCTGCAGTGACTTCATTGACAAAACTTTGGGGGGGGGGGTGCTTTGCTTCCAAGAGAAAACTTTAATTTTTGACAAAGTGCAGTTTCATTCTGATGGTGGTGATTAAAGGAAATTAAATTTACCTAAAATATCTTTGTTTTATATAGGGTATATATCATTAAAATATAAACTACTTCCACAAATAATAATCACATCAAATCCCAAACTTTCAAATAAATCATAAACTCATTGAAAAATGCAACAAAAAAGCTACTCTACCTTTAAATACCATGCCCCTCCAAACGTTATATAGCTCTCCCATAACCCAGTCCTACTATACTGCATAGCCATCCTATAATCCTGACTTTAAGCATAATACTCTCTAAACCTACATTCTCTGAATGCTATCTAAGACTCCTCTCCTGCTCCTTAAGCCTGAATTTCCTGAGCACTTCTTAACCCTAAGATTCCTCTCCCACTCTCTTAAACTTTAGTTGTTGGATCACTGTTTAACCCCAAAAGTAAACTGTCTCTTCCTAACTCCACACTGCTGATGCACTCCCTAAACATAAACTCCGTTCCTGTTCCACGATTCTAAGCCTGAATCTTCCAGTTAACAAGTTAGCAGTGAAAATGAATGACACATACTAATCCACTTACACTAACTATAAACATGTGCATCGTTTAGAGCACTAACAATTTAACCACCAATGAAGCAGCATTCGAACAAACTCAGTTTGACTTAATACTGAAAATGTTACATTCTTCAAAAGCAGAGTTGATAAAATAAATGGAATGTATAGATATGGATTCACTTCATAATCTCAAAATACTGAAATCTCGAATTTCGGTTTTTCGAGACCATTAAATCGAATCCACACAACACCAAAACGCCAAAACCACGAAGCCCAAAAACGCGAAATTCAAAACACCTAAAACACAGCACACACCAGACCACACATATACCACAATACCCACATCACAACATAAACAAACAAAACAACACACATCCACAAACCTACAACACAAATAAGCAGGGGGCAAGCTCCACCGCACCTCTACTTATATATACTAACTCCAAGATCGCACAAACAGTAAACAAAAGCAAACCCACACACACACACACACATTCTACAGTTCCTCACACACACATCACACATATCAGCACACTCACATACACTCAAACTCCCACCCAAAACCCTTACAAAATTCTCACTTACCTGACATAACACCTAAATCCACACACGGCACTGCACACCATTCACATACAATCCCAGATATTACGTAGCATAAAGCCATAACCGCGAATTTGAGATATTTGAATTCATGATTATGCACTTTCACTATTTTCAAACTTCGACTTTATAGTCTCGAGATACTGAAATTCAACATTTCAGTATTTCAAGATTATAAAGTGTTTATATATATATATATATATATATATATATATATATATATATATATATATAGTGAGAGAGAGAGATGTGTCTACTTTACATTACCAAAATCCTAAAATACCGGCTTTCACAATACCGAGACCACAATCCCAAAAGTACAGAATTCCGAAACTTTAAAATGCTGACTGTGATAAAACTGAAACTGAAAAAGCTCCCTTATGGATTACAAACAAAAGTGCAGAAAGTGTTACTTAAGGCTTTGTAAATACAGGTATGTCGCTTTAAAGTTCTGCAGTTATAGTTTAAAAAAATATGGTGGAAGATTTGTACCTGGCAGATGTGGAAGTGTTTAGAGAACAATGTGGTAATAAAAAGGTATTTGTCCTTTTCCCCACTCTAGTGTGATCTCGGAGTTGGTATATTTAGTTAGGGGGATGTGAAGGGCACAGTCCCCCACACAGTTGGCTTTCAGATATTCCAGTTTATAAAACAAAGGTTCGGAGACAGTTATGGAGATTGTGCAAGGTTTAGGAAGTGTGTTGGTAATTTGAATTATTTGTTAATGTGTTGATGATTTTTTATATTATGAAGAGCGTGCAGTTTAGTAGTGAACATTCCCAGCAGTGTACAGTTTTTTTTTTCAGTTCTCTTGTGGTAAAAGGAATAACATGTAACATGTGCGAGTTTTGATTCAGGGTTTTGAAAGTTGGCATTTTAAAGTTTTGGTATGCTGCAGTTTCGGATTTGTAGTCTCAGTATTATGAAAATCAGAATTTTAGGATTTCGGTAATGTGAAGTAGATTCACACACACACACATATATATATATATATATATATATATATATATATATATATATATATATATATATATGGGTCTATGTCACAAGATTGAAAGGTCAAAAGATTGAAAATCAAACTATCTAAAACTCAAAATATAGAAACTATTTTTAATGCAAGGGAAAGTCCCCTGCACCCCTCATGTGGAGGGGGGGCTGCACCCCCACACTCCCTGCTAATTATATATATCAACTCCAATACTGCACAACACTGGAGAGAGAAAAAATTCCATTTTCAAAATTTTGAGTTTTAGATATTTTGATTTTCAGTCCTTTGAGCTTTCGATCTTCTGAAGGGGATCCATATACAATTTTCCTTTATGAATGATTGAAACCCATACCCATCAGACAGTATTCATAATGGATGCCAGCAACAATCTGCTCATCAGTTCAGAGAACATCATAGACAGGTTGAATTTGTATTTCCAGCAGCTTCTGATTGCAGAAAAACCCATAGAAGCTGTACTGCCCCATGCACAACCTACAATGAAATAGGCAGAAGAAACCACATAGAGTAAGTAACAACAGCAATTAATCCATCCACAACCCCTTTTTCATATTATTGCAGATGGGGTCAGAGTGTCACTACAACAGTGACAATCATCTGGAGCCAAGGTTTACACTGCCAGATGGGTAACCCTGCCTCAGTAGTTATTCCAAACCACATACTGTCATGCACACTCACAGCTATGACCAGTTTAGAGTGTCCAGTCCACCTACTGCATCTGTTTGCAGTATGGGAGGAAACTAGAACACCTAGAGAAAACCCACTTGAACAAAGAGGACATGCAGACAGCACAGAAGGCACCCCAGACGAGAATCAAACCAATGAATCTCTTGCTGTGATGTAACAATGCTGTCTGTTGCACCACTGTGCCACCCTGAGTAACTTTAGCAATAAAGAAAATTAAATCAGGAAAAACAGAAAGTTCAAATGAAGTCAAGGCAGATATAATTAATATGCTGGATGAGCTGCCTCCCCAGTTGCATAGAGGGATAAAACCCTGACGATGTCCCAGCCAACCCAGGTTTGATTAGCAGCTCTGGTAACTAACAGAGCAGCAAAGAGGGATGAGCATGCATATGATGGATGAGAGGGTGCTCATTGATGTCTCTCCCTAAGGGGCAGCATGGTCCATAGAGGGGCATTGTCTTCAGATATGGTCGATGCGTGGGAGGGGGGGGCAGGGAAAGTAAAGTGGGGACATATAAAAGAACTCTTAAAATGGAAGCAAAGACAGGCAAGCACACAGGACAACCTCAGGATCCATAGCCCAGCAATTCCAGAGTAAGTTGGAGGGTAGGAAAGTAGCTAGTAGACCTGGCATGGACCTGGGGCACTGGAAGCCATGCCAATAAGAATGATGTGCAAGAGGGGGTAGGGATAAAAAAAATGTTGGTTGAATTAGAGGAATAATGGCTCCTGAATATATTCATGAAATAAAGGCATATTCCAGATGACTGAAGACTAAGCATTCTTCTACCAGTGTAAAGGAGCAAAGGGGACATTTACAAGTATATGAAAGTACTGCAGAGGGTGATAGATAAACAAATACAGAGTAGTAAAAATAAGATGGGAGATGAGTAGTTCAGATTAAGATCTGTATGTACCATAACCAACCTGATGCTTGCAGTGAGACAGATGGTTGAGAAGAAGCTGGATGAGGAAAGACTCCAGCTGGGCATTTCTAGAGTTGGTGAAAGGATACGACAAGGTTCCAAGAGAGCTGATTTGAGCAGTCCTGCAATGGTTCAAATTGCCAGAAACTTTGCTAGAATTCATGCAAGCAATGTACAAGGACCCAGTGACACAATTAAGAACAGTGTTTAGACCCACAGAGGGGTTCCCAGAAAGATTAATATTAGCTCTGAGCCCCTGCTGCTCATATTAAAGATGGACTACATTAGCAAACAGGTTTGAGGATATAGATTAACAAAACTGCAAAACTGTTGTATGCAGAAGATGTGGCACTACAAACATAATCTAAACAGAAACATCAGCAAATGATAGTGGTCTAGAATGCAAAATTAAAAGAACTTGGAATTAAACTTAGAGACAAGACAGTTGTCATGTCAATAAATTGGGAAAATTAGAGGGAAATGAAAACTTAAATAGAAGTGAAAATATTGGGACAGGTTAGCAGCCAAAATTATCTAGGAGAGATGGCTAGAATCAAAAGTGCTCTAGCCATCTGGCACTGAGTTTTAGGGGTGGTGTGTGACAGAAGAATGCTAATGAAGCATAAATGTAAGGTGTACAAAACAATGGTGCAACCAGTGCTTCTGTATGGCACATAAGCCTGGGCTGTGAAGGCAGACCAGTTCAGGAAGCCTGAGGTCACAGAGATAAAGTGCCTAAGATAAACATTAGGATGCAGACTTTGGGACACATGAAGAAATGAGAACATCAGAACAGAAGCCTAAGTAGCCCCAATTACAGAGAAGGTCAATAAAAACAGGTTACTGTGGACTGATTATGTGTGAAGGAAAGCAAAAGACAATTTAATGAACATGATTTAGGAAAACTTAACCACTTCTCCACTGGTTACATTCCTGAAGCCTGTTTAACAGTAATTGTAATGTGATTACATAAAGATATCCTGACTAAAGACCCTGGTAACTATAGACCTGTTAATCTTTCTAGCTTATATGTAAAGCTGTATAGTATATTATTTCAGATGTCATTAATCTGGACACTGAGAATCTCTTAATCATGAACCCTTATCATTCCAGCTTTGTCAAAATAATATCCTGCTTTTTAACCTCATTACTTTGTTTTGAAAAAGTAACCAAAGCAGTGGATAGAAGTTATGCATTGCATAGTTTGACACTATTCCCCATGCAAGCATTATTGATGGGTTTGTAAATTTGAATATAAATCCATATGTTGTGCAGTGGCTAGCTAAGTGGTTGCCTGACATATCCCATCTGGTTAAAGCTGTAGGTGCCATTTCTGAATGCAAAAAAGTTATCATTTGTGTATCACAGGGCTCAGTGCTGGGAACACTCCTAATTGGCATGTATTTCTCAGATCTTTAGGCCAACACCCCTGATCTGTAAATATGTAAGTTTGAAGGACTGTAGTTGGAGTGTTGTTATTCGATCTACCAGTGGTTCACAATATGGGCAATGGTCTTAAATTAAATGTGAAAAAAATATAACCTAGTCAATTGTGGTTCACAAACCATTTGTTCATACCATATAGGTGACACACCTCCCCAATCAGGCAGTATTATAAGGACTCTAGGCAGTCTTATAGGTAAATTCCTTATCATTTGACCTTCTTATTTTTTCTGTAGTTCAGAAATCCTTTTTATCTGGCTCATCTAATTTCCAAAGGCATTTCCAGTATATCCATATAAATCTCAGTTCTTCTTTAATTGTATCTCATCTGAATCTTTATTGAATATAATGCACATTGTGATGAAATGATATACTGCCAGCCCAGCTAGCCAGAGATTTGTAAATATTTATATGTCATTGGTGAATATCAGAATGATTTATATAATATTCTTGTGTTGCAAATGTATTAGAACTCTGTATGTCATGTGTATATCAAACTGCTCTGTACAGGCGTGTGTGTGTTGAAAAGGTATTTGCAAAATGCTTGTGTTTAAAATGGATCCACAGTGTGCCCTACTGGAAGAGAACAGAAATGTACATGCACATGTAACTGTTTAAATGTATATATTTTAACAGTAGAAACTATAATACAGGAGGTTAACTTCAGAAAAATAACTGAAATAAAATTACTTTATGGCTAGAGCATAAAAGATTGTATCTTTCAGTTTTCAGTGCAGCAAGAGACACAATGTCTGGACTAAGAAACTTTCTATATTGTCTTTAGGGTGAATTAATTACTAGCCTTGAAAGCATGAAGGAATGCAATTGTTTTATGACTTCCAACATCTGCCAGAGAACTGAGGAGAAGCCCTTGCCTATGTATTTTTACAGGAAGATGCTAAATGCTACCAGCTGCCATCAGTGGTTATTTTGGGCTTGGGAACAAAAAGTCAGATGACAAGAAATTATGCCATTCTACAAGCTATCCCAGCAGTAATATTTTGGATATTAATTTGAGAAGTCTCTTACTGAGACAGAGCATTCTGCATTCTGTCTTGACCTGACAACAACTAGATGATCTATTCACCACATCTGCCTTGCTCTATTAGTAAGTTCTTAGGTTATAGTAATTCTCTTGGATACAGTCAGGAATATAGTAAAGCTTGGTTTAGATGTTTTTCTTTATTTATTTAAGACTGCCCTGCAATGTTGTTTTAAATAGTTCCTGTGGTTTTGAACTCTAATGTCACTGTAAATATATATTTAGTATTGTCTTGTTCTTTTATTATTTATTATTAAATATATTTAAACCTTTCATTGTGGCTGATCTGTGTAGAGATATTTAAGTTTTGAGAGTACTTGCATATTTATTTGGTGACACTGTGTGGGCCACTCTTTGTTCTTTGTCTTGGTCAAACTATCATCTGTGTTAACATTAATAGTACACAGTAAGATTGGACACCCTTTGTAAAGGGCCTTAAAGTAGCTGATAAGGAGTTGACTGGTAGCAGTGGTAACTACCTTATTGTTTGGGCAGAAGGGGGCACAGCTAATAAACTTGTGCCAGCCTCTCCCAGGTGTTTGTGTGTGTGTGTGTGTGTGTGTGTGTGTGTGTGTGTGTGTGTGTGTGTGTGTGTGTGTGTGTGTGTGTGTGTGTGTGTGTGTGTGTGTGTGTGTGTGTGTGTGTGTGTGTGTGTGTGTGTGTGTGAATCAAACCTCAAAGAGTATTTGTGTGTCAGCTACTTGGGCAGGAACACAAAGTACTAGTTGGGCAGAGAGGGTTCTGGGGAGCTTAGTTGTGCTAGTGGAGAGTCTTATTAGGGATCTGGAGAAAGGTAGAGGAACCAGCCCTGGACTGACTGTGGTCTCTGTGTGCTCTTAGGGGAAACTGCATTTGATGCAGAGAGCTGCATCTGGAAATAGTGTGTGTGTACTTATTGTCCCAGTGAACATCCCCCACTGCTGCCAGTGGTGAGGATTGAGGCTCCATGATTACTGTTTGGCAGTGGTGGGGCGTCACACACGTTTTGGCATGTGTTTATCTAAACATGTAACTCAACTTAACAGACCTCAGAAATCCATAACGAAAAAGATCAGTGACCTCAGAAAATCTTCATTACCAGGACTGACTGACAGGCTTTTCTTTGTACTCAGTCTATTATAGTTGTTGTTGTGGAGATCTGTGTTTAGTCTTTCAAGCCATGAAAGCGCCAACCCTCTTTGACCACCTATTCCTTCACAGAACAGGTAATGCCGCTAACATCCAGTCTTCCTCATTTCACCTCACAGTCTCACTTCAATTTACTCCCCATTCCCGATTCCATTAAAGTTGAAGTTCAACCGACACGAATAACTTTAAACCTATAGCATTCTTATTTCCACTCACCAAAATATTTGAAAACTGTATTCAAAAACAATTGCTAGACTTCCTCCTTCAGGAGGCTCCGCTATCCCCTACATAGCATGGCTTCTGTCCTTCCCACAGTACTAGCATTGCCCTTCTAACTTATATAGATACTGTCAATAAAACTAGATTAAAGGCAAGCTAGTTTCTTCCTTATTTCTAGACTTGTCTAAAGCTTTCAACACAGTTTGTCACAGCAAACTTCTACTTCAAATGTCCTCACTAGGTCTCTCTCAGCCCACCCTTCTGTGGTTAAAAAGCTAGCTTTCCAATAGGTATCAGTCATTAAATGGTACTCCATGCTCTCTCCTTACCTCCCACTCACCACCAGTGTACCACAAGGATCTCTCATTGGTCACCTCCTCTTTAACATTTTCACCAACACCCTCTATACTCCACACAACAGTCCACCCTAATACAATACACAGATGATTACACTCTCATTTGCACATCTGACAACATGGTACACCTCCAAAAAATTACTTGGGAAGCTTTAACAGACACTGAAACATGGTTTTGTAACTCACAACTCATGTTCAACCCAAAAAAAATCAAGCTACATTTCCCCCAAATCCCTCTCTCATGAAAAAACAAAATTTAAAGTCCTCTCTCTCTTATTAATACAACTGTTGAAGTCACCTCTCATGGCAAATTATTAGTAGTGATAGTGGATAATAAGCTTAAATTCAACCTGCATATACAACATTGCAATGTACAAGGACTCAGGAAAAACTCATCAAAACCTATGGATGCTTTACAGAGCCAAACCATTTCTCACCAATGCAGCTAAAACTATACTTCCCCCTACTTATCTCTTCCCTACACTTCTTTATGGCACTCCTGTCCTTACTAACTTCCAGGCTCCACAAAAATTAAAACTTGAAAAGTGCTATAATAAAGTTGCTAAATTTGCATCAAATACCCCTTTCAGAACCCACCACTATATAGCTCTAAAAAGCCTAAATTGGTTAGAACTGCTTCAACTAACATATACACAGCTTCATACCAGCTATAAAAGTTTCCAGCATCTGTCTTCCTATCTAGCACTAACAAATATTTTACACAACTATGTTCCCAGTCGGTCATTGTAATCCAGTGACCACAACCTCCGTCTATCTACAAACCTATCAAATCTGCTGAGCACTGTCTGTAATCATACAAGGTTGGTAAAGTCTGGAACTCCTTACCTGTATCCCTCATGTCAACACCCTCTCTCCTATCTTTCAAAACTATTCTGAAAGACTTCCTAGCTAAAATCTGATTTTATTCTTGCTCAAAACCAGGATAAACTGTATCCCTAAATGTGAGAAAGTACTTTTTTATTCCTTATACCTCCTTACACTCCCTTCTTCACTAACTTTCTTAATTCTATCAAATTCTGTTCCCTGACTTTCTCTCTAAATGTACCATAACCCTGTTTTTCCCTCACTTCATATTGCACTTCCTGTTTGTATTAGACTAATTTACCTTTAATTTCTCTACAAACTGTCTAAAATTTCTATAAATATTAAATGATTGCCATATAATTTATATTGATTCTTAACCAATGTTTTTATATTATCACTAATTCAAATTATTTAAATTGCAGATGCTTGTTTTATTTTAATGGTTGTATAATTATTGTTCTTAAAATGTTTTGTAATAATTTGGAGCTTTTCTCCTTGGGCATCCTCTGAAAATGGGCTTCTACCCAGTCAGACTTTCCTGTTATCAAATGTCAATAAATAAATAACTCCTCCTGTCCCTCTAACCTCCCCTCTCATATTTCCACTTTCCATTTCAAAGCAATCAAAGCTAAACATGTAGTTCCACTACCTTAAAAACTAAAAAGTGACTCGCCTTCTAGTCCTGACAATCTTCTCCCATTGTTCTGAAAGTATTAAGGCTGTTAGAGAGGCTGCTACCTCTTATGCCCATCCCATAATTTCAAACTTTATTTTTTACTGAACTGCTTGCCATTATACCTTTAAATGCTGCATTTCCCTCATCAAAGAATGCTCAAAACCCTCAAGATTACTTGCTTGCAACTGTAGACAGCTCATCTCCATGTAAAAGTAGTCAGCAATGAATCTTTGTAAATTTCACTCAGAACAGAATGTACAACTGCCTTCTGCTGAAGACTGCTTGACTCCCTCTGAACATTTTCTAATAGAAAAAAAAACACACTAATGTCTTAGTAAATATAAGAAACTTAGCATTTTTCACGGCTTTCATCATTTTGTCTTATTTTTCAACCCCACTTGCTTAAAGAAACACATTTTGTTTTGTCAAGCCAAGAAAATTAATCTAGACATCCCCTTGTAAAAATAAGATAAAATATCTTAATTCTACTTATAATATAATCAGGGCAGTTTTACACATCACCCCCCTCCCCAGCAGCCCTTGATCACAACATATTCATTGTAAGCTTACTTTTGTTAAGCCTTTCTACTCTTGTTTCACAGTAAAGACTACAATTTTTACAACTAAAAAGTACTTGTTTCCTTTAATATATTTAACACATACAACAGTCAGTGAAAAGACCCCCACACACACATTTAAGCCCCCCCTGACTGCACACTACAGAAAACTGCTTGCTTTACTATATGTAACATGACATTTACGTAATGAAATGTTATATACAATACTAATAAGAACAGCAATTGTTTTACTTATAAATCTCTCCCCTCCCCTTTTAGTGTCCTTCTAAAAATTAATGGCATAAAGTGGGGAATATCCTTTACAGTCCACACACAAGTTTAACAAAGCCAACAAAAGTCCAGTCTTTTTCAGCCACATTTCCTTGTAAAGCCATATTTCACAAATGTGATTGATGCTTCACAATCTGCCATTTATTCACTGCGTTCAGTGTTGCTGGTCTTCTTCATGTTTATCTCCATCTCCCAATCTCCCAACACTACACTCTGGTTCAAGTCAAAGGTACTCATGATTCTTCTCGTCAATGCCTGTTTTTTTTTCTCCAAAAAATTTTCCTTTGGAATATGGAAAAAGGCTTCACTGGCAGAATTTCCCTATGAACTTTATTTGTCAGAAGGATGAGAAGCAGTGTCACCTTCAGTTTGCTGGTTCACTTTTTTTTGCATAAATGTTTTTATTTCCTCCTTAGCCTGTTCTACATCCAACAGTGTCTTTAATCTTCCATGAAAAAATATTCTGAAGACAGCTGGATACAGCAGCTTGAATCTCACACTTCTTTCTCAACATTCCCTGATTGCTGAGATAAATTTGCTTCTCTTCTACTTGGTGAACAGTGAATAATCATTTTCCACAAATACTCTGCTGTCTCCAGTTATTAACATCTTTTTTCTCTTCTGTCACAATTTTGTCAGGATCAGCTCTTTCTTCTAGTATGACAGCATCTTCACTAATAAAGGTCTTGGCTGCTTTCTCTTGGCCAAGTTTGGAGACTACACTTGATGTGCTGTTTCAGTTAAAAAGTCTTGCTGTGGAATACCAGTGTAGTTGGTTTCATTAAATTAATACTGTCTGATCCTTCTAGTTTCTCTAGTACAGTAGAATATCTCAGGTTTTCTCGGTGTGGTATGTCTTCTAACTACCATTTTTTGAAACAGCTTTTCTTGAGAAGCCTCATACTCAGCCAGTGTTTTTTTTTTTCATTTCACCTCTGATTTTTTAGTTTTATCAATTTGTTTGAATAGCTAGTTAAAGTTTCTTCAAAAATGTTCTGACCTTTTATTTCAGTTGATATACTCCTTCAGTGTTTCATTTGTTTTAATCACCTCTGAGTATATTTGATTATTTTTCCTCTAAATTACTGGAAACCATCTCTTATAACAAAGCTGAAGTCCTAACTGCTTTTTGATGAACAGCTGCAGGAGTTCTCCCTGACAGTGTTTTCTCTTCATTTTTTCTGGTTGATTTTCTTTCAGGTTCCCTAATTTCTTCTTTGCTGGCATCCAGGCAGTGTACTTACTAGCCAGTAACTCAATTTTACTCAAGTTGACAACATAACTGGCTGTTGTTTCTCAATTTTTTTTTACACTGGCTGTTGTTTCTCATTTTCTCTTTTTGATCAACATCTACAGGAATTCTCCCTGACAGTGTTTTATCTTCGCTTTTTCTGGTTGATTTTCTTTCAGGTTCCCTAATTTCTTCTTTGCTGGCATCCAGGTAGTGTACTTACTAGCCAGTAACTCAATTTTACTCAAGTTGACAACACAACTGGCTGTTGTTTCTCAATTTTTTTAGACTGGAAGAGCTGAAATAAAGCTGTTGATCAGTGTGCTGCCATCTTGGATACCCTGTTCTCTCATGGTCCTTATTTAAGTAAGAACTTCATAGCTCCCCCAGCCCCCGCTTCACGTTTATAATCATTGTCTAACTCAAAACATTATGACTGACATCTAGAAAGCAGCCATGGTTGAACCCCTCTGCAAAAAATCTCAAACATCCCATACCACTGACTTCCATTCTTCTCATATTTTTAAAATCCTTGGAAAATTAGTTTACAATCAACTTACCATTAAATCTCCCAATATCATGTACTATCCTCAAATTGCATGGCTTTTGGGCTGGTAGGAACACTTTTACAGCACTCTGTATACTTACTGATATCCTTCTGGCTATGGACAAAGGCCTCTTCACTGGAGCCATCTTTACTGACCCTGCCAGACCTTTCAATCTGTTTGACCATAACATTCTATTAGACCACCTAACTGACTTTGGAGTTAGCCTAGATTCAACTTCAACTTCCTAGTTTAAAAGTGTTTTTCCAGTCAGTACTTCTCTGTTCAGTTTCAGAACACCCTCTCTGCTTTCACCCCTCTCCTTAAAGGAGTCCTTCAGGGCTACATTTGGGCTCCCCTTCTTTTCTCCATTTTCATTAATAAGCTACACTTGACCACCATCTCCTGTCTCCCTCTCTTATGTTATGCTGATGACTTGGTCTTATTTCACTCAAACCTGACCTCCTCAGCTACACAACAATGGCTACAAACTGACGTCCTTTCTTTTATCAAATGGCTTAATAAAAAGCTAATTCTGGACCCTCCAAGACTAAAACAGTGCTGTTTTGAACCTCTCTTAAACAGCAAAAAACTCTCAATCACTTCTTATTCATTGCTGTTCTGACAACCTTGATGATCAAGTCATCTTCTTCAAATACCTTGTTATGAGGCTTGATCCCATACTGAACTTTTACCTTTGCTAAGATCAAATATGGAAGACTTCCAAGATGGCTGCACATTGAGTAGCAGCTTAATTCTAACTCTCCAAGCATGAAAACAGAAACTTAGCACAGAAATCCAGTTGATTTATATTTTTGGGTAATTTCAGTAAATGGCTAGTAATTGCACTGCTTGGAAGGACCTGAAAGAAAATCAGCTACAAAACATGAGGAAAAACACTGACTGGGAAAAATACTGCAGCTGTTCAGCAAAAAGCAGTGCAAGCTCTAGACATGACTTCCAGTAATCTAGAGGAAAGTCTAAGACAACTGCACACAGATCTGAAATAAATGAAACACCAATGGAGTATACAGAATCAAACAATAAAAGGCTAGAAAAAATGAAAGAAGCTTTAAACAGAAATTCAGATGAGGTGATAAAACTGCAAACAGTTAGAGGTCAAAATGAAGAAAAGGATGGCTGTATATGAGACTGCTAAACAAGAGTTTTCAAAAATAATAAAAATAGAGGACAGTACATAGGGAAAACCTGAGATTTTCTGCTGTTCCAGAGAAGCTGGAAGAAAAGACTGCATTACTTTTATGAAAGCACAAATAAGCAACCAGAGGGTTCCTATTGTATTGTTGACAGCTTAGGTTGTCAAATGCTTATACATCGACACCTAAGTTTACAATAGTGAACAGCCACATTATCTAATTCTTTCCTCGGGAAAAAATTTGTGTGGCCATTATTGGGGGTTTGCCCTTTCCCAATGTAGACCGATCTCAGAGTTGGTATATTTAGTTTGGGGTCTGTGGGGGGCACAGCCCCCCACATTGGGTGGGTGTGTGGGGTAAATCCCCCCACTATATTTGAGTGCGTTTGTTTATTTTGTTTCTGGATAGCCACTCAAATTTTTTCCCCGAGGAAAGAATTTGATTATGTGACCATTCGCTATTGTAAGCTTTCGACGGTTAGGTGTTGATGTTTTTTGATTTGACAACCTAAGCTGTCAATCTTATGATATAGATGCTAACCAGACTAGAATTCCACAGCAGAAGTTGTTAATTGAAAAGGCACATTGTGCGTATGCTCCATACCTGGCTTTGAGAAAGCAACCTAGACCTTTAATAGTAAAGATGCAATCCTACCAGCAGAAGGATTTGATTCTGACAAAACTGTGGCAGAAGGGAAAAGAAATAAAAGTTGGAGACAGCAGAGTGTTTGTGGAGAATGACTACTTATTGTACACTAGGCAGAAGAGGAGTAAATTTATTCCACTATTCAGGGAATGTTGATAAGTAGGTGTGAGATTCAAACTGATGCATCCAGCTATCTTCAAAATATTCTTCCCTGGAGGGACAAAATCATTTTGATGAAGTACATGCTAAGGAGGAAATACATAAGTTTTTCAACAAAAAGGGAGCTATAAAAATAGAAGGAGACTCTGTTTCTTGTTCTTCTGGTAATAAAGACCACAGAGAAACTGTGCCAGTAAAACCTTTTCCAGTGTTTCAATGGAAAATGCTTGAGAGAAAGAAAAGACCATAAGAGTCAACTAGAAGAATCAAGAGTATGTTGGAAATGAAGCAGAGACAGGATTTGGGAGATGGATATGAACAGGAATAAAATCAGTAACTTGGAAATTTACAAATGTGGGATTACAAAGCAATAATTACATTTGCAAAACATGACAGAATAAGAAAATGTGAAAATATTGGACTTTATTAAACTTGTAGGGTTTCTAAAGCATATGCCCAACTTCATGTCATTAATATTACAAACAATACGTATTGCAGAGCTATTAGAGAAGATAGAAACATCTTCTGAAAATATACCTAGGGAGTGGGATAAAATTAAAGTGGAGTTTAAAATATAGTGGAAATAAAAGAAATGGAGATATAGTTCAGAAGTAACAAGAATTATTTAGAGGGACTGACAAATGTTAAAGTATTGCAAAATAGGGTGAGTCTCATAGAACAGGAAGAGGAGCAACTACAAAATGGTAAACAGAAACTATCGGATTACCTGGATAATGTGCATGAGTTTTGAACGATTATTGTTAAGCAAAATGTTTTTGATAATAACTCTAGACAACAGCAAAACAACTCAGGCAACATAAATTAGCAAGGATCATCACCAAGCTTAGGGAGCCTATAACTAGGAGGATAACAAGAGATTCCATAGAAGTATTAGAAATATTTCAGAAATTCTATGAAAGTCTGTATAAAGCAGAGAAATATGGAAATCAAAAAAAAGATACAAATGGAAATTTTAATGGAAGAGTTAAATATGCCAAGATTAGAGGCAGACAATGCTCATTTACTAACAGGATATGAGGAGATGAGATAAAAATGGTGACGTATAACCAATCTACAGGAAAGTTCCCAGGAATATATGGTATTCTTGTGGAAGTTTGGAAGCAAGGAGGGGGAAAAAATTATAAGATCTGGAAGGTTTTGTTTAACAGTATTTTAAGCAGAGGAGAAGTACTAACATCCTGGAAGAAAGCTGTGGTATCTGTAATACCTAAAAAGGGTAAAGATCCATCAGATTCAGCTTCATACAGGCCCATTTCAACACTAAACAATGATTATAATTTGTTTATGTTTATAATCACTAAAAGAATGGCAAACGTGATGCCAAAATTGATTGATATGGATTAGTGTGGTTTTATGGAGGAGAGGCAAACATTCAACAACATTAACAGAACACTGATAATCCAGGGGGAAGCAGAATGTAAAAAAATACCATTACCACCATTGTTGTTGGGTCTTGATGCAGAGAAAGCATTTGACAGAGAAAGCTGGAACTTTATCTGCAGGGCAATGGAAGCATTTTCATTCCCTGATAAAATGATACTGTTGATTAGGAGGATGTATGAGGGATCAGAGGTGAAAATTAAAGTGGGTGGGTTCCTCTGTCATAATTTCTGCTTGAGCAAAGGAACCAGGTAGGGGTGTCACCTTTCCCCTTTGCATTAATTGTAGAACCATTGGCAAAGAAAATAAGGGACTCAGAAGTTCAAGGATATAATTGGCATGGTAGTCAAGAAAAGCTTGTTCTACTTGCAGATAATATTGTTTTATAGCTGGTATAACCAGAAAAGGACATTACAGTGTTGTGGAACATTTTGAGAGAATTTCAGATCTTTGCAGGATACAAAATTAATGAAGCTAAAACAAAGGCAATAATGGTATATTATGTACACACACACAAATAAGTCCAGCAATATCTATATTTATGGGGACATGATAAAATGATTACAAGTATAGATTAAAAATGATTCCAGTGTAACAGCTAAAGATATGTGGGAAGAGACTAAACAAAAGATAATACAAAAACTAAGAAATTGGAAACTCTTTTATATGGATATGGATAGTAAGATACAAGTAATTAACATGTTTTTAGTCCCTTTAATCTTATACATAGGTCAGGCATATTTTTATCAACCAGAGGAGAAGTTGTGGAAGACTGCAAGAGTCAAATGGTATATGATGAGTCTTCCAGCAGAACAAGGCATATTGGCATTACCTGAATTGAAGGGGTATTTCGGGGCTACACAGTTAAGCCTTCTATATATAGCACAAGCAGAAAACTATAATTCAAAGTGAAAAGAGAAGATAATGACATAGGGGGAAGCTCAAGAAACAAGGAGAGATTGGGATTTTGGATGTACACCTTCAAGGAGAATAAAAATAATCATACAGAATATTATATTCACAAAGTAGCAGAAAGTATTCTAAGAACTAAGCCAACACGGGAATGGAGAAAGGAGATTCTACCAATAGGGATGACTGCAATTAAGGATACAGACAATAGGCAATAGGGAGCTAGAGTTTATTGAAGAAAACTGGCAAAGGAACCATGGTATTGGGAACAGATAACTAGAGAGAGAAAGATAATAGAATGGGAAGATGTCAAGAATTTATTTGGACTGCAGGTTAAGGATTGCCTTCTCATCAAGGATTTATATCAGAGTATAGGCAAACAGAAAGATTTGAAAAGAAAGACCAGCACTGGTAGAGTTTTTACTAGAATCTAGAATAGAAGCTGCTGTTAAAAAAGAAATAATTTGTAGAGCATATAAGATACCGCACAATAACTATAACAATCAATCAGAGGAGGTTAGAAATGATTGGGATGAGAGATTAAATAAGCAATTCACAAAGAAGCAATGGAAGATATATGTCTGTCTCCCAAATATGCAACAAAATATAGAAGATTTAGAAATTGTCCTTTGGAAATGTTTACATAGATGTTTTTATAACCCAAGTAGACTCCAGAGTATTTTTCCTAGGTAGACAGCAAATGTTGGAGGTGTGATGTAGAAGAAAGAGGTAATTGGGAACATATGTTCTCAGAGTGTAATGAGTTAGCAGACTTTAAAGATTCCCTGCAGACTACTATATCAGAGATATTGGGTGAGCAAATTGATGTAACTAGGGAAATGATTTTATGAGCTATGATACAGAATTGAAATTGCCTGTACATAGTAAGGTCTTGCTCAGTCTAATTATGGTAGCAATTACTAGAAAATGGAAATCAAAGTCTAAACCAGTTGTACCAGAAGTAGTGAATATATTAACAGAGGCAAAACAACTAGAACTGGGATCTTTAGAAAAGAGTAGGAACAAATTACATAAGAAATGAGAATTGTGGGAACATTATATACAGGGGAGGAATGAAATTTAAATGAAGGTAGAATTTGAATGAGCCATGTAATGTTTGACTCACAATGATTGGGTAGATTATAAGTTATGTATAATGTTTGCAACTAAAGTTGTCAATATGGTTTGTGATGTAAAATGCTTGCAAATAAGATTATGTCAATATGGTTTGTTTTCCCTTATATAAATGTATGATTGCCTATGCCATAAGTGATAATTTAATAAAGATGTTTTTCTTTAAAAAATATCAAATATGGAAGAAAAGAAATGCCCTCTTATTGTGGTCCTATAAAATGTCCCCCTTTCTCTCCAGACCAATCAGGAATTCTGTAGGCAAAAACTTTCTGCTAGCAAAGCTTAAATATGGACTTCCACTGATTGCAGCAGATTCCAAGAAAAACTCTTTCACCATCCAAACTATAATCAACTCAAACTGCCTTTTCATTACCCTTTCCCCTAGAAATGAACATCATTGTATCATGCGTAATAAAGCCATTTGGCTACCTTTCCAGAAATATGCCATTTTTCTTCTTGGATTCTAGCTCTACAAACTCCTCAAAGAACCCTCCTGTCCTTCCCTTGCCTCCAACCTCATCAGATGACACCTCCAGTTATGAGCTGAGAAGACTTAACCTAATCTGTCTTCTTACCCTCCTGGAGGTTAGAGGGATTTTTTGAATAGGGTTTTTTGGCTTAGCTGGTAATTGTCTACAGACTGACTGCCAAGTACTTACCTATCTATGAAGAAGAAGAAGAACAGAAGAAATGAGGATGTCAAGCCAAGAGATGGACTGGATAAGATAAGACCTGCAACAGTCAGCGTGGCAGTAAAAGAAGTTAGGAGAAGCAAAAGAGTGGCACTTAATTGAGATAGGTGGTGACAGTTGATGCTGTACCCTGACCCCATGTAGAGAAAATGGGGAAAAATGGATTGTGATGCTATGTGTGTATATATGCATTCATATGATAAGATTAAATTAGATTAGATTAGATTAGATTAGATCTACTTTTAAATACCAAAAATCTAAAATACTGACTATCAAAATACTGAGACCACAATACTGACTTCTGAAAACAATGAAAATTTAAAATGATGACCTTAAAATGCTGAACTGAAACACGCAAATGATACATGTAACTCCATTCAGTAGACCAGTACTATAACAACAACAAAACTTTAAACTTCCGAAAACAACTACCTCTACAGAAATAAACCGCAAACTCATCAAACAAAAACATAATTCCTAATCTGTACAATAATCTACAAATAGCCATACTATTCACAGTTCCAAAACACTTCTTATAGCTGTCAGGCACTAAATAACTATGTACTTACCTCTATTCTGCAGACTGTACTATCTAAAACCTACCATCATAACTATATATACCAACTCCGGGATTGCACTACAGTGGAGAAAAGGGCACATACCTTTTTGGGACCATATCTCTCTTGGCACACACTTACCTACTACTACCTGTATTATAGTCGGTATTACAGACATCAGCATTTCCAATTTCAATATAATGAAATCTAACATTTTTGACTTTCAGTGTTTTGAGTTTTCGGCATTCAGTTATCGGTGATATTGATTTTGGTATTGTAAGTTTTCAGTGTTGTGAAGCAGATCCATTATTTTATATTATATTATATTATATTATATTATATTATATTATATTATATTATATTATATTATAGTAATGTTACTAGGTTATATATCCCACAAAACTTCAGCACTGAAAAATTGCTTCAGCGTTAAGTTATTGGAAGCTACAACTAACAAAAACGTAGACTGGTTTCAGTAATCTCATTAGCAGTGCCACATGCACACACACACACACACACACACACACACACACACACACACACACACACACACACACACACACACACACACACACAAATGTATATACATACCTTAAAACAACCTTTCATTCAAAAATGCACTGCAAAAATACAAATCTCTCTACTAAAAAGAAAGTAATAAAATGTATTACCTGATTCAGTTTTCTTCTAAATGAGGTATTAATATATGACTGAAACCCATATGTAAAATAATGTGTGTATTAACACAAACAAATCTGTTTCTATATATTTGTGTATGCATATACTGTAGTGAAAAGTTTAAAAATCTAGATTCAAAACTCAGACTAGACGTGAGACATTCTTCTTCAAAACTCATATCTGATTTTATTCACAGATGTCTCATGTCAAAGAGACAGATAAGGAAACATGAAGTTGAGAATTTATTTATAAACCATTAATTGTGCTTCAGCAGAAACTTAGTATGATTTTCTTCCACCCTTAACCTTACCTTTGTATCATTACGACAGTTTCCATGTTTTTAATATTTGTTGTTGGAGAACCATTTCTTTTAATTTCATTTTGTATGATGCAGTTTTCTTACATAAAATTCATTTTGGTTTGAAATCGATTTGTTTTTGAACAAGAATCTATATTTATTAAACATCTGATTTCATGAATGTTAACATAAAATCACTGTAATTACAATAATAATTAACTATAGTCTATGACAAATTAATAATCAGGTTAACAGTGGCAAATGTTGGAACACATACAGTAACATAGAGCTAAACAGTTTACGTAAGTGTCAATGTATTAGAGAAATTTGTTCTCAGTCATTTAGCTTAATTTGATGATCTGGGGTTGATAGCTCATTGTATAAACTATCTAGCTGAGGAGCAGAAGTTGTCTTCAGTTTTTAGTAATGCATTTATTTTTTTTTAAACAAAAAACATCTTTATTAAATTATCATGTATGACATAGGCCATGTTACATTTATATAAATGAAATTAAACCATAGCAACACTATCTCAGTTTCAAACATTATACATTCCAAAATGTGCCAACTGTAGCTGCAAACATTATACACCACTTTTAACATATCCAGTCATTGTTAGTCAACCATTACATAGCTCATACAAATCCTGCCTTGTTTTAAACATTGTTCTTCTTTTGCATGTATTGATCCCACAGTTCCCAATTTTTCCTATGTAATTTTCTCCTACCTTCTTCTAAAGATCCCAGTTCCAGTTGCTTTAACTCTGTTAGTATCTTCACTATTTCTAGTAAAATTGATTTCCACTTTGATTTCCATTTTCTAGTAATTGCTTTTTTGGCAGCCATAATAATTAGACTCATCAAGGCCTTACTATGTCCTGACAATTCCAAGTTTATATCATAGCTAAAAAATAACTTCCCTAGTCACGCCAACGTGCTCACACAGCATCTCCAACAGAGCTGTCTGGAGGGAATCTTTAAAGTCTACCAACTCATTACACCCTCAGAAAATATATCCACAGTTACATATTTCTGTCCCATCACAGCTCAAACATTTGCTGTCTACCTGAGAAAAAATTCTTTGAAGTCTGCCTGTGATATAAAAACACCTATGTAAGCACTTCCAGGCAAAGACCTGAAATCTTCTAGATTTTGTTGCATATTTGGGAGACATACATATATCCTCCAATAGTTCTTTGTGAATTGCTTATCTAATCTCTCTTTCCAGTCCTTCTTAACCTCCTCTGATTGATTCTTATAGTTAGCATGCAGTATTTTATATGATCTACTAATTATTCCTTTCTTAATGGCAACTTCTGTTCTAGATTCTACTAACACTTTGTCAGTCATGGTCTTTCGTTTAGGACCCCCCCTATTTATTTCTCTTTGCCTATACTCTGATGTCAATCCTTGATACAGAGCAATATTTAGCCTGCAGTCCAAATCAGTTCTTGGAATCTTCCCATTCTATTACCTTTCCCTCTCTAGTTATTTGCTCCCAGTACCTTGGTTCCTTTGCCAGTTTTCTCCAATATATTTCCGCCCCCTCTTACCTATTGTCTGTATCCTTAATTGCAGTCATCCCTATCGGCAGAATCTCCTTTCTCCCATGTTGGCTTAGTTCTTAGAAGAGCTTCCTGCTACTTTATGAATATAATATTCTGGATGATTATTGTAGTTCTCCCTTAGTAATGCATTTCTTGTCTAGAATCATGAACAAGGTAGAGTGTAGATTTGGGCAAACCAAATAGGAATAGGTTTGTATCATCAAGAAAGTGTAACTTTCTACTTAGAATCACTAGGCCTGGCCATAAGTCCTCACTAATTGTAACGTGTCTCTAGAATTTGCCAGACAGTCCAGTCTCCTAAGCTATCTGTATTAGTCCTTCAACATCTGGGAGAGGTATTTGGATACATGCTATACATTCTATTGGGAGAATAGAAACACTTAAATTGACACAGCTACCCCAAAAAAAACCTGTACTTCACTGAACGGGAGGCATACCTGCAAATTACTAGAATTCTTTCCAACTATCAGTTTCTATTTGAAGAGTGAGCTGCTGCACCCACTGAAGGCTAAACATATGAAGTAAGTAACTGCAAGGGAAATTAATATGTTGTACAGACAGCCAGTCACACCCTTTTATCCTGTATTGCCTTGCTGTACATTAAGTAGCCAGTCCACCCATCTAGGCTTGTCTAAATCAGGGATGCACATCAACTTTAGTGTCTGATGTTTGACTGCAAGATGCTCATAAAGGTCAGTACTGTGATGGGAAAGGTCATAGCTTGTTTGAAAAGTTTCCCAAGTGATGACCCTTCCACCTTTGGTAAGCTCCTCCAGTACTGCAAACCTTCACAATATTTCAGCTTCTTAGTAACTATGTGAGCCTGTAAACCCCAGTTTTTACTATTGCTTATAGGTAAAAATTAAATTCTCCACTCTGATGTTCTTAAAAACCCTTCTTACACTTAATTTAGTAAGGAAACTAACAGTGGAGGGTAGGATTTAAAATGTAATCTTTTTAATCCACAATATGCTAAATGGGTCTATATTACCATGTCAACAGGGCTGTTTATCAAACGCCCATATGTCGACACATGTACACCAAATATCTAAATGTTGAATGGCCACAAAAGAGATTTTTTTTCGACGAATAGCCCTGTCGACATGGTAATATAGACCCCACTAAACACGTCAGTTGCTGAGATTAAGAAAGAATTGAGGTTATCACTCTATAAAGCATGCTTGGTCAGATTCACCAAATCCCTGAAAACCTTTATGTAAGCAGCCATTGACAGAGTTCTAAGTCAGGTAGTCTTAACCCACCAAGTCCAAATGGGATAGTGAGTTGTTCCCAACCTCTCTTGGCCTTTCTCCTGCACCTTCAAAGTGACTTAAGAGAACTTTTAGGCTCTTCCAAATTGCAAGGGGATGGGGAAATTAGAGAGCTGCCTGTGAAGCATATAATATTAATGAAAAAGCATACTACCCTACGGCTATTATTCTTTGTTTTATATCACAATGTAAACATTTCCAATTGTCTACATTTTTCTTAATTTCCACATACACCTTAGCATAAGTGCCTTTAATTTAAACCTGCAAAGAGGACTCCAGCTGAATTCCAAGATATGCGTGATTTATACGCCATCTAGTAGCATGTTGGGCATTTACCTTCACCACTTTCATTTTCTGTGCATTGATTTTATAGTCTGACAGCATACCAAACTGAGAAATTTGTCTCAGTAATAAGTCAAACTGTTCTTCGGTCTAGCCAGGTAAACCAATAAGTACAGGGACAATTGGCACTCAAGTCTATTAATTTGAATACCTGCTATAGAAGAGGCCCTGATCTTGTGGGCCAAAGGCTACACGTATAGAGATAATAACAAGGGGGAAAGGGGGCAATCTTGCCTGATTCCTTTTTTAATAAGGAAGAGGTTAGAAGGGATTTTGTTAACTAGCAAAATGGCAGTAACAGCATCATTCATTGATTTAATAACATTTACAAATGTAATTGCAAAGCCCATCATTAACATCAACTCCAAGAGGTATTTCCATGATACCCTGTCAAATAACTTTTATGCATCAAAATTGGCTATAAGTAAGGGTATTTTAGAGGTATTAGCATGAATTAGTGTAAGAGCATGTTGATTCAATTGTTAAAAGTATTCCTACCCTGTGTAAATCCTTTTGGATCGAAATGCATCATATTAAGTAAAATTATGAATGGCCTGCGAGATAAAAGCCACATAAATAATTTCTAGTTGTGATTTAATATTGAAATGAGCTGGTAAGATTAGGGAAGTAATGGAGATAAGTGATATAAGAGCTTCTTTTCATGTTAAAGAAGGGTTCTTCACTTTGGATTGCATTGCCAAGGGCCAAAAATATGTGAACAAATTCTTTACTACCCCACTTATATACCTCCAGTGGGATGACATCCGAGCCAGGGGCTTTCCATAATGACAAGAGGTGTGACATATCTGATACTTGTTCAGGAATTATGGAGGCAATTAACAATGTGGCTGCTTCCTAAGAATGAGTACCTAGGGGAAGTGAAATCAGATAGCTCTTGATTTCTGCCAAATTTGTTTCAGGATCTGAATACAGTTCCATATAGTAATCTCTAAATACTTGGTTAATTTCAGGAGGAGTGACGAAGAACTGACCAGTCCAGTAATGCCTAATTTGTTTAACATACCTGTCCATCTCTTGTTTCCTGAGCCTGAGTGCTAAGTATTTTTATTGGATGGTGAAAGGTCATAATTTCTTAATGTCATTGTCTTTATGGCTTGCTCAAAGGGGTACAAAAACAATGAGTCCAGCATCATCCTAATCTTCCTATACCTAGATTCTTGTTCCCCATGCTCTTTCCTTAGCTGATATTGTGCCTGGAGCAATGTATAATGCAGCATATGGCTTCTAAGGGAGTGATGGCCCTTAAAACTCTCAGTCTGAGAAGTCAACTAACCAAAGGGAGTCTTTTTTATACATATGTCAACTATCAACCATGCTAAGTCTGTATGAGACATGTGCAAGGCTTCCCCTTCATGAATGTTCTTAATTCTCGATAATACAAAGTCTTTCTTATGCGATGTTACATTTAGTTTCATTCTTATTCACCGTAATTGGTGGAAGTAGTAGATATTCAGCAACAGAGAAGCATGATCTGATAGCTTGATTGGAGAAACCTTAAGAGTACATAGTGCCTTTCTCCTGTGGAAAAAAAAATGTCAATACAAGAAAGATATGAATAGTAAGTAAAAAATGAGAAGATAAACTCAGAGCTGTTTTGGCATCCACCATCCCAGTCACTGATAAAGATTTCTTCAAAAATCTCCCTGTGGGTAGCAGGAAATGCTTCCTTAGGCCCACTGAGACCCGTCCTGGTGAAAGAACAATATTCAAGTCACCAGCCCATGGGGTGAAGCCATGCTGTGTGGTTATCCATTCCCTTATTAAATAAGCCAGTCCTTTGACTATGGTTACTGATGGTAAGTAACATTTAATATGGATATTTCAATGCCAAAGAGGCATCCCTGCAAAAAGACATACTTTCCCAAATCATCAATAAATGTATTATTCAGCACAAATGGAAACTCCTTTCTAATTACAGTTATCACCTGTCTCTTAAGACCATTTGAATATACTGAGTAACTTCCTTGTGTATAGTAACTACAAGCTAAATCAAGAGTCTCTAATTTTGTTGTTTTTTGTAAACATAAAACTGAATGCTTAACCATGTAAAGATAAGAAAACACACACCTCCTTTTCTGCATGTCAACCAATCCATTGACATTCCATGTTAACAGTGTAACATCAACCATAAATCATATCTAATATGCAGTTTTTGTGATGATGAACAGAGGAAGTATCAAACGCTAAACCACCAATAACACAAGCCAGGGTCTTGACTCTTGTTAATAATAACATAAAGCAAAACATATTTACAGTAAACTGTGGTTAGTTAGAAATCCATGGTGCAAGTATTGTTTAGGTAATTTAAACATTTCAAAATATAAAAAGGTAATAAAAAATCAAAAACAACAATAAGGCAATGAATTATGGACAACTAACAGACTGATAAGCAACAGCAGAGAGTCCATAATAATCCTGGAGCCTTAGAGCAACAAGCAAAATTATGGACAACTAACAGATTTATTAGCAACAGCAGAGGATTCATAATAATCGTGCAGAGTCTTAGAACAACAGGCACTCCATGAAGCCAAAATAGATTTAAAGCTTCAAATTAACTCTATCTATAATGCCAGCAAACTATGATAGCAATCACGTTATCTGCTCCTTCCCTCCCTCCCTAAGGGTATACTTTCAGCTAACACATGTATAATCAGTTAAGTACAAGTCAATATAAGCTGAATTTATCTTATTTCATTGAATCTGACATGTCAAGAAAGGACCAACCAAGTTAAACTAGTAGACAGTCCTTCAAGCCAATCAAGTCTTACCCAGTCATTTGATTGTTGATTACAGCAGATGCTGAAGCGTGTGCTACTTTCAGCTGAGCAGTCTGCTTCCTCTTCGATCTATAGCACGTTTCCAAGGTGTGCTCAAAAGCGATGCCCAATTGGTTTTCTTTTGTGGTTGAAACACCAGAGTATCAACTGTTGACAATTGCTGCAGTTTGTTAAAGGCATCAGTTGGAGAACTGAATGTAGCAAATGAACCTGGAAGGAAAACTTTAAGCTTAGCATGGTAAATTAGTTTATACCTCCAACTATTTAAACTGGCAAGCCTTAACAGAGGGTGGTATTCTGCTCATTTATCTCTGGTGTTTTTGTGTAGTCCTGCTCAGTGTAGACTTTTGTTCCTCCAGGTGTTATGATTTTCCCCTTTTGCCACATTTGGCCAAGGGCTTGTTCTTTAGTCACATAGCCGAGAAACTGAACCAGTACTGTCTGAGGAGAATGTGTCCCCTCGGAATTGAGTTGCTGCACTCAATGGGCCCACTGTAACACAAAGGTCTGAATTGGCAAAGCAATCCATTCAGATAGTTTGGTGGTAATAAACTCCATGCAGTTAGAGCCCACCAATCCATCTGGAACCCCAATTTGATAGTGTTGTGATGGCCTCTGTCCTCTATATTAACCACTTTACTTTTAGGTATTCAGTCGTTGAATCAGCCAGCTGGAGAAGCTGCAGAAGATCTTTAATTTGAGTATGTTGCTCTATTAACTGATCAGTGATATTCACTGACATGCACAGCAGTCAGAAACAAAGCTGTTTCTGCTTCTGCCACTGTCATTTATTAGCTGGCACTGTAACTATTTGCTTTCTAGCATGGGATCCGATTTTAACAGCAATTAAAAAAGTGCTTAACAATTGTTAAGTACTTTCCTAAGCACTGTTAATATCAGGTCTTGCTAGATTAACACTTAACTAACTTGCCTTTTTTTTCAATATTGGAGCATAATGTCAGTGCTCCATGCACTAAATAATTTCTTTTACAAAATGACAGAGTGTAGAAATAAAATTTTCATGTAAAAATCCAGAAAATTTAAACACTAAAACACAGACTTGATGTCTTTTATTTTATGTGGTGGCTGGTGAATACCTTTTATTGGACCAACACAGGATTTGCAATTATTTGAGCCTTTGTCAGAGTAAAGTTACTGATATTAGATAGATTGATTAAATATCCACTGACTCTAATGTACTTTGATTTTTACGGTGGGGATTGATCTGGTCTTCTACAGTTTCAGGCTCACACAGTCTCTCTCTCCCCCACACACACACACACACACACACACACACACACACACACACACACACACACACACACACACACACACACACACAGTCCTGGGGCTTCATTAAGGGGCCTAGCACCAGCCGTATGGCTCATGCTAAAAAGGCTCTGCTCACATAGCAAGCCATTATGTGATTCAGAGACACATTAGCTGTAAAGAGGCAAGACCTCATTATCAGCTAATGTGCATGTCTCTGAATCACATTAAGTACTGCAAAGCGCAGATTATTGTTGATCTGCACATTGTGGTAATATTATGCTCCTCTTGTAGACAGTGGTATTCCCCAGCAGTCTCCTCCACACACACATACACAAACACACACACACCACAGTTCCTGTACCTGTCTCTGACCTGTCTTTCCTCCAGTAGTTCCCCCACCTCCATAATAGTTAAAGTGTCATTGCAGTACATATCTAGAATGCCCTGGTGGCTAGTGTGTCCCCACACCTAGATCCTCATACTGCTGTTGGTGCCATTACAGCACTTTCAGGTAAGAGTAATCCTTGAAGTATAGTGAATCCCCCACCCTCCCTCCCCTATCCCTGTAGTGTTGGTGCCATTATGGCACATCCAGCGAAGTGTAATCATGGAATCTAGAGAATCTTTCCACCACAATCCCTGTACTGCTATTGGTATCATTAAAGCAATTTAGTATATGCTATCCCTGGTGTCTACTGGTTCCCTCTACTCCCAATCCCTTTATCATGGTGGTGGCCGGTAGTCAAACATGGCCTTTTATCCATATTCAGCACAGCAACTTGCTGGAGACAGCCATGCTGATCTACTCAATGTGTCATTGCCTTTCTGGAGCCAGTTCTGGTGGTGTTGGGGGAAACACATGGCTAATTTGCATATGTCTCTTCCCAGACTGCCTCATTAGCATTCAGCATGGCTGCAGGCCATTCCTAAGTGGTGCTGCACATCTCCCTGATGAAGCACTGTGTAGCACCATGTTAGGGTTGTTCCTGAATTGGGAAAAGGTACTGCGATGTGTACATGGAGTTGTACACATTGTGGTACCGTCCTGAATCCTGGTTTGTATCCCTCTCTGAGGTGTAAGTCATACTGACCATTCAAGCTGCATGTTTTTCCCACAGTGGCATTTTTTCAAGTTTATTTTTCTAGCCAATTGGAAATCAATGATGTAGTTCCCATTCTGGGCAAAAGTGGATATTTAAGCAGTGTATCTAACATCAGTAACTTAATAATTCTTGAAGAAGGGCTCATGCCAGTTTGAAAGCTTGAGTAATTAAAAAAATCTGTGTTGCTTCAATAAAATAAACTATATCACATTTGTGTTCCAGTGTCTTGGTGTTAAGTGTTAGTGAAACAACATGGCATTTCTTAATTTTTTCTATTGTCATGCCCACGCTTTTCTGCAGAGCATCTGCTTAGAGCTACTTCAGCCATGTTGACTACATACCTCCAGCCAAGAAATTCTGAAACAATTTCTAGACAATTTACTCTTACAACAGAATCCAAAAGAAGCAAATTGTTATTGCCTTGCTTGCTTGTGTTCACTTGTGAAATGTTTTACATGTATATTTTTTGTACCTGTATGCCTTCATCTCTTTAGTGACTTCTCCCCTTCCTTTGCCCAGCCTAGTCAATAGCACCCTTCATCTTCCATGGAGGGGTCCTATCTTCACCTTTCCATTGGAATGTTGTCTACCTGATAATCCTTTTTATTATCTAGGGTAATGGCTGGATGGAGGCAAAAGGTTGCAACAATCTTTACAATATGTCTCATAGAGATTATTTTAGGTCCTACCTGTTTAATGAGAGCAAGGATATAATCTGTGTAATCCACAGAATGCATGTTAAGTGGCTGGGTGTTCTATAATCTTCTGAGGTGCAGTCTGTGGATGAAATAGGTTGACCCCTTCTGTTGTTTTATCACAGTAAAACCGGCATTGGTCTGGCTTTGCAGGGTTGATGTGTGTTTAAGTAGAGCAAGTTTAATACTTTACTGTGACAATTTTTACTTGATCACATTTGGACATGAGGTAATCATGTGAGGTATATTCAGTCAATAAAAAGACCATATTTAGTGGGCATTGAGGCATCTATGGATGCACGTGACTGACCCCAGGTGTTGCTTAAGCATGGCTAAGCAATTATTAACCTGCCGTAAAATAACACCACTCTTTCCACTTAACCCCATCAATTTAGTTGCTTCCTATAGTGCGGGATAAGCAGACCACACACACATTGAGGTTGGATTCCCCTGCAAAAAATACTTAAGAGAAGAATTAAAACTACTTACTGCATTGCTGCATTGTGATGGTGCACTTGGTGGCAGTAAGATCATCCTTGTTAGACCATGACAGGTACATGTCCTGTTGGTCATTGAATGTAGACCCCACAACATGTTGATTTGAATAAAACAGTGTGATACTTTCTTTATGAATTTGTCTCACTTTCAGTTATATCATCCTACCCATCGCATTTTGAGATTTTTGCCTTTTTAAATCTACAGGAATACAGTAAAGTCTTCTGCCTTTTCATGAATTGATGGTGCTAAGTAAACTGATTGTGATGGAGGAGGAAATGAAACACTGGATAGAGGCTTGGCTGAGAAACAGGTCACAGAGTGGAAGGTGGGGGCTATCAGAGACAAGGGATGTGCCAAACAGAGTCTACGAGGGTTTGCTTTTGGCCTTATATTCTTCAGTTTGATTGTCTCAGACATATCAAAGGTGACAGAGAGCTTCATAAACATCTGTGAATGACACAAAAATAGGGCTTGCAATAGAGGTTGCATTAGAAAGGACATAGGCTAGTCAAGTGGACAGAAAGGTGGCAGTTGAGTTTCACTGCAGGCAACTGAGAAGTAATGCACTTTAGGCACAACACTCCTAACCTACTTCACTAGCTACATGTAGGAGAGCTGAATGCAACAGAATAGAAAGAGGATGTAAAGGTGATTAGCACACTAAGACACGAATACCAGATATATTGTAAGAGCGTACTGTCAAACAGAGCATGTGTGTGCAGCTTTATTGAGAATACATTCCAGAAGTATGAAAGTAATACTCCCACTACAGAGGTCCTTGGTGAGACCATACATTTACACATTTATCTCAGTTTTGGAGACCATACATCAGAGGTGATGTTAGGCTACTGGACGGAGTCCAGAGAATGATCATCTGTAACCAGAGTAGTATGGAGGGGAAAAGTTATGAAGGAGATTAAAACCCCCTCTAGAAACACCAGCATCAACAAAGCATCCTTCTCTATCTTCAGCCAAAATAAGACCTCTATCGAAATAGTTCCCTATGCAAAGCTGCTGGGTGTCATTATTGATGACAAATTAAAATTTGACATACATCTACAAACATATATAAAAAAAAATCAAAAGCTCGGAATGCTTTATCGTCATAATCAGTACCTTACTCCCTCATCCAAACAACTCCTATTTACCACTTACCTCATTCCCTCTCTCCTATATGGAGCCCCACTCCTTACCAATCTTCAATCAGCCCTTAAATCTAAACTATCTTCCTGCTATAATAAAATATCAAAGTTCGCCACTGGATCCAAATCCTCAACTCACTACTGCAACTCACTCCATTTACTCAGTTGGTTGGAACTCCCTAACTATTTGATATTTATCCAGCTAACAACAGCACATAATCTCATATTTAAACCCTCTAACTACCCCTCCCTGTCTTCTACCCTAAAAATGCATCAACCTCACAGAAATCTCAGATCCAGTAATCAAAATCTCCTAGAACTTTACAAACCCAAACATACTCCAAGGCAACTTTTACCATCTTTCTCCCTTGCCAGGTCATGGAATTCACTTCCCCCGTCACATCAGAACTACCCGTAATCTCTCTAACTTTAAAATTTTACTTCACTCTCATCTCTCTTCACTCTGGGAATGCTCCTGCTCTCACCCCTCTTGATACATCTACCCTTTCACTACCCTCTAACTCATCCCTAGGCATCCTCCTATCTCAAAAACATCCTAATAACCTTGTCTTGAACCAATTTTTTTCTCTACTTTTTTCTCAAAAGTGTCTATCTCTCTCTCTCTCTATATATATATATATATATATAAATTTCCTCTTCTTGATCCAAACTTTGTCTCTATACTTTTTTTCTCAAACATACCTCAATCTCTCTCTCTCTCTCTCTATATATATATATATATATATATATATATATATATAATTTCCTCCTAGCTTTTTGGTTACTGAATTACATAATTCAAAATAAGTTTTGCTTTTATGAACTACTTGAAATGATTTGTTTCTTTATTATTGTAAACATTGTAGTTATGAATTTTAGAATATATTTTTGTAAATACTGAATCATGGAGCTTTCCTCCCTGGGCCTCCATTGAAAACTGGTTCTTCTAGGCCCAATGGACTTTCCTGGTTAACAACCTGCAAATAAATAAATAAAAAATAAATAAAACAACTGGAACTGGGGACCCGGAGATGTGGGGGACAGATGCTGTATGGTTCATATTATAATGTCAGGGAGATATCAAGAGATCGACCTCAGCAGGAAGAACAGAGGGAGAAAGAGAGCCCACTTACTAAAAGAATATAGAGTGTAAGCAAAATGTCCTATACAGACCACCTCAAGGCCCTATCCCTGTATTCTGTCTCCTACATGTTATTGAGGGAGATCTATGCCTGGCATACAGGGCATTGTCAGACCCCACTCTGATGGACCTCCTGCATATCCACAAAATAAACAGCACCAGAATTACCCATTCTAAAGACTTAAAACTTACCTGTGATATACATAGGACCTGCTGGAAAGTTAGGTATGCATTCCAGAGACTACCCCCTCTCTAGAACATCCATGTGAAGCAGAGTTCCTCCCTAACCCAATTCAAGTGTAACTAGGACATTTGGATGGGGAACAGGAAATTCATCTCTGGCTTGGCACCTATGTCTCTAATGGACACAGGCAACCTGTAAAGGGTTCATCTTTCATGCCTCTGCTTGTAAATGTTTCATCTCCCAAGCCCCTGCGTACACTTATCAAGGTTACCAGAACATGTCAATAGATTTGAAATGCATGGCTAGGCTTAAAAAGGACCTTGTGGACATTAGCCTAGTAAACACCTATGCACCTATAAGCAATAGCCTGAATGAACAATCTACTTTCTACATCTGACAGAGTTATTCATGTGGAACTTTGTGTATAAATGAAAAAGACTACTTGCATCAGCAGAGGAAAAAGATATCACAGTTGTATTCAGGAGACCATGATAAGTAAGAGGAAATTGGGTGAGGAAAGGAACGTGAATTCTTTTCATTGCTGGGTATTCTGTATTGGATAGATTCATCTGCCTCTTGCAGTGTACTACCCGTCATGAACCTAAGTTCATCCTCCTGTGAATTAATCTTTTGTCTGGTTGTATCCCTACTAGACAGGGCCACTAGCCATCCTTAGCAGTGGCAAAGTGAAAGGCATGAGAGGGAGAGGCCTGGAGAGCCACCACATCTGCTCACAGAGTGGAATAATGCAGTTGCAGTGGTAGTCCTGCCTCTTTACATGTTGGCGCATCTCTTTGTAGGCCATTTCCTCTTATGAGGCACAGTCTAGGACCCTCAAACTCCCCACATTGAAGGGATGCTTGTCCAAACCTGCCCACAAGCCTAGTATGACAGCTGTTCTTTGGCCTACTTTCCCCCTGACTTCCAAGAAAGGCCAAAAAATGTAATAATTCAGCAGCCAATAAACATGACAATTCAATTAAAAACAAGCACTAAAGTCAACCTTTAAATACCCAACAAAAATCACCAGTACAAGTACGATAAAAAATATATAGAAAAATACATGTATAAATATATACAAAAATTAAATCATGTAATCTACATTTTTTTGAATGTAATATAAAATGGGTAACAGGGTTTAGTTTTACGCCTGATGAAGTTTGATTAATTTACTAAACAAAAGCGTTTACAGTATTAAAGTTTGCATTTTGGTCGGTCCATTTGTGTTTTCTTTCCCTACTGCTGTGCCTTCGGTGGTGTTTTTTATGAGCTACACAATGTTGTATGCATGAAAAGGGTGGACAAGAAAGATAATGTTTTTCTGGCTAACAAATGAAAAGAAGTTGTTTTGTGCAAAAGACACATCAAAGGTTGCATTTTGCATTCATTTTGGTTTTGGCTCATGCCAGTATTCTTTGGCCTCTTGTTCTTGTCCATTTCTCACATTTCCCCACTGTTAACTTATCACCAATGTTCTTCCTTTCAGACAAGTTGTTATAGTTGAGAATACTTAGAAATGTTCATATTCTCCTTGTACTTCAGAAAAGCATTCTTTCAATTTGGCACTTTGTGTTTGTTGTCAAGCGACTGATCTTTGGCAAGTAAGTTTTAGTATAAAGAAGAGTAAATACAGAAGTCCTAGTTAGTAGAATGCCATTCTTCACTCATCTCGTACATTTTCATTGTTTGGAAGTATTTGGGGTCCCTTTGCAGCGATACTCTTCAGAACCAACATTACTGAGCCACTGACTCTCTATATTGTACCTGATTGTGACTTCCTAGTTTTACTGCAAAGTCTCCTGTTGCAAAAAAAAAATAAAATTTCTTGACAGATGAGAGTGACTTGTGCTATACATTCTGCCTATTAGTATTTGCTGCAGTTAATCTATTCCCCTGTCTCTTGCTTCTTCTTACATTCATTAAAATTACTTTGCTGCCCTTTGTGTTCTGTATAGGAAGCTGTCAACTAGTACAGTGTCATCTGTACAACAATTCATATTTATTTCAGTGAGTCTCTACAAGAGTGCTTGAATAAGCTTGTAATTCATCTTCGTTAAAAATGTGAGTCTGAGGTGACACAAACGTTTATTTCCTGTTTGTCTTCATTGTCTTTAGCTTCTGTTAGTTTTGTCTCTTAGTAACCTACTGAATGCGTGAGTTCAGAAATGTGTAATACTCTTAAAGCAGTTAGATTTTACAATTACTGCCTCAGTGCTAGTTAACATTAAGACAATAGGAAAAGTGGCAGCATTTAATGAGTTAAGCTTGCATAGTAGTGTTTTAAACAGTGATAAGAAATCTGACGATAACACAGTTGTTCCTTTAATACTTGTAAGGAAGTATCATGGCTGTATCACGCTCGCGCACACACACACACACACACACACACACACACACACACACACACACACACACACAGATATTTGCTGATGTCTTTATTTATTTTAAAACTGAATTAAGAAATGCATTTGGAGTAAGGGAGGTTACACTTGCAGTAGTACAACAAAAGTTATCATATTATGCATAATATGCAGAATAATAGCTGTTGTGACAAAATAAAGATGTGGGCTAAAAGAAAAAAGTTAAAGGGACAAATTCAAAGCTACTGCTGCAGGGAACCTGTTCAGCTTTCTCTCCTGCACATAAAGCAAAGAAGGCACAGATTATTTGACAGTCTGATGCTTTTATTTTCTAGAAGTAGGGGAGGTTTTTCTTGCGAAAAGCTTTGTTAATTCACAATTTACAGTTTGTATTACAGTATCAATGGCATATATAAACCTTATATTAGTGTTCCTTCCTAAACACATGCATTTATCCCTGCAGCCACTTGTTGACAGAAAGTGCAAATATGTAATCCACTGCTACAATTATTCAACATGCTGAATTAAAAAATAGGTGTTATTAAGGGGACAGGCCTTAATACAACTTAATTAATATAAGATTTAGTCACTCTTAGTTTTGTAATGTCGAAAAAGCATTACATGTGTACTCATTTAAACATCAAAATCCACTGTAAGAATGTAATAACAAATCCTTAGAAATTACCAAAATGTAAAAGCATGAGAGGTGGAGACACAATAATAAACTCATTAATACATATTATTTTATTTGTAAACATGCAGTAACTTCCTTATGCCAAGCTTTACAAAATAACTTACAAAGGCAATCTTTTTGTACATTACTACAGAGACAGACAAACTAAAACTGAAAGAAAAATGTCACAAACGTTATACTGGAACAAAGATGCAGTTATTTTATTGATGCATTATTTCACTTGACATTACTAAAACAGCAAAATATTTTGGCTGCAAATAATAAAATGTCAGACAAGTTATATATGATTTGACAAATTTCTGCGCAAAGTTCCCTTTAACATTTTGAGCACACAAATCACTTTCTTCAAGGGAAATGAACAATCATATCTTGCTAAAATACAAAGCACTGGTGTACAAGAAATGTGTATTAGTTCCTCGTGATTATGTTGATCATAATAACATTAGCACGCCTTATTCTCTTCCAAGATGAAAATGCGAGATCTGGAAAATATTTACAGTCTAGCTGTGACAATAATGTTCTTTCATCTGCCTCACTGGTAGTAGTAGCACAACATTGCAGTATTTGGTGGATAATAACATCAGCTGTACTGTTCAGGGAACATTTTGTTTCCAGGCTTCAAAAATCTATATTCCGGGTGGTATGTACTTACAAAACCATCACTGTTTAAATAAAGGGCCAAAATCTCACTCACCGATCTATGTACTAAAACTATGCTTCTGTTAAAATCTGAAACATGTCAGCCATTCACCTTTGTTTCAGTCTTTTGTGTAGATTAATACTTTCCTGGTCTAAAGAGGCAAACAGCTGTTGCACAGAATCAATTTCTTTATCACCTGTCCAATATTGCAGTCATCCAAAACCTAATAGTTTGTGGCAATTTAATCAATACACTCACCGTGTAGTTGAACTGTTATTTTCTGTTGCAACAAACATCATCCAGGGAAGTTTCTGTTCTTTCCTGAGTAAATTCCTGACTTCAGAATGTTTACTAAGATCTGATGTCTTGATGCCAACTTACTAAATTAAGCATGGTTTTCTACTTTAATTGCCTAGTTTCTGCTTAGAATAGTCCATGAGGAAATAGCTGTTGATGCTTAAACTTGTACATCTACAACCAAAAAACAGAACTTCTATTGTAAATAAAACGCAGAGTAAGAAAGCATAATATAGCAATAACCCACGCCTGGGTGTGGGTAATGCTAATTACCCGCAGTTGGCATGGTTTGGTCCCGGGCAAGCCCGGACCAAACAAAGCCAACCGTGGGTAAATTTAGCATTACCCACACCCAGAAGTGGTTATTGCTATTATCATGACATTATTTAAGAAAAGAAACTATTACTTTTCTTAAATAATGGCATAATATAATGCCTGTTTACTGCCCTTCCGCAGATGTCTGGCATCCGCGGCAGTTCTGATGTACTGCGGCGCCTCGCAATACATCAGAGCTGTGGGCAAAAAGCTTTCCGGAGAAAGCAAGATCTCCGTTGCTTTTTTAGTGTTCGCTATGTTAAATGAGTTTAACATAGCGAGACAGTTAAAATAAGCAGCGGAGATGTCCGTTGCTTATTTTAAAACTGTCTCGCTATGTTAAACTCATTTAACATAGAACACTGAAAAACAACGGAGATCTTGCTTTCTGTTGCTAAAACACTGTCTGCTATGTTAAATGGGTTTAACATGGCGAGACAGCTAAAATAAGCAACGGAGATGTCCGTTGCTTATTTTAAAACTGTCTCGCTATGTTAAACCCATTTAACATAGCAAGACAGTGTTTTAAAAAACCGAGTTATACTAATGGAAAAAAGTCCGGGCAACCGGACCTTTTTCCATTAGTATAACTCGATTTACAACGGGCACGCTGGCCAATCAGAGTGCACGTTTTGGGGGGGTCATGGTATAATATGCATTAATTTTTAACTTACAGATACTGAGAAATTATGCTATCAGAAAGTAGTTTATTCTGAGGCAGCAGTCTGTATGTGAAATAAAGTGAAATTATTCCCATAATAAATAAATACCTTTTTAGACAGAGCTATTGAAAATTAATGAACATTTAAGTGCATTCTTAACTTAATACCTATATCTCTGCCTTCTTCATCCTTATGTGCTGGCTACTGATGTCCTTTAGGGTATAGTCAGTGACATTCTGATGCGGATGAAGAGCATCAGATCGAAAATCACTCCAGACAAGATTAGAAGTGTGATGGTTTATGCTACCTTAAGAGCCTCCCCCAATTCTAAGTTATGGGGGGGGGTCACTCTGGACTTAAGGAGCAAGTGACAGCTGTCATTAAAATCAACTTATCATCTGAGTAGTACCAGAATCAGACAGCTAACTCCTTAAGATGTTGCAGTGGTCGTGCATGTTGTGGACTTATTGCATACAGATCACTATTTACTTCTTTCACCTACCTCAAAGCAAAGTAGCTCTCGTGTAACTTCTGATGTTGCAGAACTCCCTAACAAACATAGTTATTAATCAGTTGCAGAACTCCCTAACAAACATAGTTATTAATCAAGTTATTCCATTTTATTTACACCACCTCAAGCTACAAGCAATGTAATGCTTCTGATAGCCTTGAGGATTACCTGTCAAGTCTTGGTATTTGCCTATTTGTCTTTCACTGTAACTAACTTTATTTCTAACTCTGCTCAGCAGGCATGCAGTTCCTTAATTATGCCTGAAGAATTTTAGGAGATTATCGGTTCGATTCTCAGCTAGAGCGTCTTCTGTGTGGAGGCATACGTGAATGGGGCATACCTTCGTTGAAGGTTGTGCATCAGGGCTGGTAACCCGGTACGTAAAAATCCACTACCTATCATTAGCGGACCGGAGTTCCGCTGTGGCGACCCCTAACCGGGAAAAGCCGAAAGACACAAACAAACAAATCATTTCCATTCCAGCTGCCTTGCCTATGAAATTCATTACCATTCCAAATTAGGAATATCTCATGGTAGGGTGCTTTAAAACATTCTGTGTGACATGCCTACAACATCATGCACTTGGAAGCTGAGAATATTGTTTTATTTAAAGGACTTTTCCAACTGCCAAAATGTTAACTTTGTTTTGTTTATTGCAACTTGGATTTCTATTTTTGTCCCATGCTCAGGATTTTTTTCTTTGTATTTTTCCTCAGCTATTTTTGAAATCCCCAATAGTGCTCAGAATAACATTAGCCTCATATACCAATATATCTTCATCCCCCCTCCAAAAAAAAAAAAAAAAAAAAAAAAAAACTTCATCCCTTTGAGTGTTAGGTTTCATTTCCCCAGGCCACAGTCAGGCATGTTTAAAAGTAGAATCTAATTGCCTGCAGGCAAGGAGAAATATAAATCAGTCCTTATGCAACACCATAATCTGCAATTTAATTAAGGATTTTTCTTATGGCCTAAATCCCCTCCCCCCTAATAGCTGACATGAAGATTGTTTGAAGCAGTGCTTGCAGTGCTGGCCCATGGGCACCCATGCCCCCTTTCATGGCTACAGTACATTTTGCTGCTTGGCAAACCAAGTACATACTGCTTCCTGTGCCTGCTGTTATACCTCACTTCTGTCAGGAATCAGCAGTGATAAACTAGCATCACCCACCGTTTCCCACCTCTCTGGGCTTGCTGTTACCATGCCAGGCTGCTAGTCAAACCTAGGCCAGCTAGGTCATAGTCAGAACATTATCCTACTCCATAGAGTCAGCGATGTACTCAGGTTTGAGAACAATAATAAATCATTGTCTCAACTCCAAATGATGCGTGAAGGTAGTTTAAAAATAATAAAACAAATATGTGTACATCATACACTCACACATATACAAGTGGAGAGGAGATGCGGACAAATCAGACTAATCAAAAACTAGCCTAAATGTAAGCTCATTCTCACTGAAGAAAGCTAAAGACATAATCTTCTGTATAACATTTGTAGTAAGGCTTTTATTGAAATTATTTTGTCAACAGAACTTTGCATTCTATTCATCTTCTTGTTAATAATGCACATATGTGATCAAACTCCACTAGGTAAAGTCAATGTAAGCTACTCATTAGAAATACATGTAAAGAAGACCATTTGTGTAATTCTACCTCAACATCGAAGCCTAACTTAGGGGAAAGTATTTTAAATATTTCTAACATTTGTTAACCGCTACAGACTTTTAACACATTTCCCTTGTTGTAAGATGTTTATAATTACAAAATTCACTCCCTAGAAAAACAAAATTTAGGCCTAAAAAGTTGAATGACAATTCTGTATTTCAGCCCCCTCATGAACTCCCACGTGAGGCTTTGCTCCCGCTTCATTGATTGATAAATATGCTAACTTCAGAGCAGTGCTACCTCAGAGTAAGATGAATACTTGATTTTGCTGGAAAACTAAATACTTCATATATCCCTAATGTAGTACAGCCTTAAAGTTAGTAAGCTGGGATATCAGGGCATAGCCCTCGCTCTCCCCCATTGGAGGGTGTAGAGGGGCTATATCCGGCCTTAAATTTAATTTTATTATTGTTTTGGGTTTTGATCTATGCATTACATCAGACAGATGCATAAGCAAACATACACGCAACACACACACAATACATATATATATATATATATATATATATATATGGGTCTCCTTCAAAACACCGAAAGACCAGAACATCGAAAATGTTTTGAAGGAGACCAACTATGGAGTCGATCTAAATAACTGCCGCAGCAATTGGCAGTTTTTTCAAAAAAAAAGGCTCTTAAAGTGGGATAGATATACCTATGAACCTATTATATTAGTGTTCCTTCCTAAACGCATGCATTTATCCCTGCAGCCACTTGTTGACAGAAAGTGCAAATATGTAATACACTGCTACAATTATTCAACATGCTGAATTAAAGGTTAGGTGTTATTAAGGGGACAGGCCTTAATACAACTTAATTAATATAAGATTTAGTCACTCTTAGTTTTGTAATGTCGAAAAAGCATTACATGTGTACTCATTTAAACATCAAAATCCACTGTAAGAATGTAATAACAAATCCTTAGAAATTACCAAAATGTAACAGCATGAGAGGTGGAGACACAATAATAAACTCATTAATACATATTATTTTATTTGTAAACATGCAGTAACTTCCTTATGCCAAGCTTTACAAAATAACTTACAAAGGCAATCTTTTTGTACATTATTACAGAGACAGACAAACTAAAACTGAAAGAAAAATGTCACAAACATTATACTGGAACAAAGATGCAGTTATTTTATTGATGCATTATTTCACTTGACATTACTAAAACAGCAAAATATTTTGGCTGCAAATAATAAAATGTCAGACAAGTTATATATGACTTGACAAATTTCTGCACAAAGTTCCCTTTAACATTTTGAGCACACAAATCACTTTCGTCAAGGGAAATGAACAATCATATCTTGCTAAAATACAAAGCACTGGTGTACAAGAAATGTGTATTAGTTCCTCGTGATTATGTTGATCATAATAACATTAGCACGCCTTATTCTCTTCCAAGATGAAAATGCGAGCTCTGGAAAATATTTACAGTCTAGCTGTGATAATAATGTTCTTTCATCTGCCTCACTGGTAGTAGTAGCACAACATTGCAGTATTTGGTGGATAATAACATCAACTGTACTGTTCAGGGAACATTTTGTTTCCAGGCTTCAAAAATCTATATTCCGGGTGGTATGTACTTACAAAACCATTAGTGTTTAAATAAAGGGACAAAATCTCACTCACCGATCTATGTACTGAAACTATGCTTCTGTTAAAATCTGAAACATGTCAGCCATTCACCTTTGTTTCAGTCTTTTGTGTAGATTAATACTTTTCTGGTCTAAAGAGGCAAACAGCTGTTGCACAGAATCAATTTCTTTATTACCTGTCCAATATTGCAGTCATCCAAAACCTAATAGTTTGTGGCAATTTAATCAATACACTCACCGTGTAGTTGAACTGGTATTATCTGTTGCAAAAAACATCATCCGGGGAAGTTTCTGTTCTTTCCTGAGTAAATTCCTGACTTCAGAATGTTTACTAAGATCTGATGTCTTGATGTCAACTTGCTAAATTAAGCATGGTTTTCTACTTTAATTGCCTAGTTTCTGCTTAGAATAGTCCACGAGGAAATAGCTGTTGATGCTTAAACTTGTACATCTACAACCAAAAAACAGAACTTCTATTGTAAATAAAACGCAGAGTAAGAAAGCATAATATGCATTAATTTTTAACTTACAGATACTGAGAAATTATGCTATCAGAAAGTAGTTTATTCTGAGGCAGCAGTCTGTATGTGAAATAAAGTGAAATTATTCCCATAATAAATAAATACCTTTTTAGACAGAGCTATTGACAATTAATGAACATTTAAGTGCATTCTTAACTTAATACCTATATCTCTGCCTTCTTCATCCTTATGTGCTGGCTACTGATGTCCTTTAGGGTATAGTCCATGACATTCTGATGCGGATGAAGAGCATCAGATCGAAAATCACTCCAGACAAGATTAGAAGTGTGATGGTTTATGCTACCTTAAGTGCCTCCCCCAATTCTAAGTTATGGGGGGATCACTCTGGACTTAAGGAGCAAGTGACAGTTGTCATTAAAATCAACTCATCATCTGAGTAGTACCAGAATCAGACAGCTAACTCCTTAAGATGTTGCAGTGGTCGTGCATGTTGTGGACTTATTGCATACAGATCACTATTTACTTCTTTCACCTACCTCAAAGCAAAGTAGCTCTCGGGTATCTTCTGATGTTGCAGAACTCCCTAACAAACATAGTTATTAATCAAGTTATTCCATTTTATTTACACCACCTCAAGCTACAAGCAATGTAATGGCTTCTGATAGCCTTGAGGATTACCTCTCAAGTCTTGGTATTTGTCTATTTGTCTTTCACTGTAACTAACTTTCTTTCTAACTCTGCTCAGCAGGCATGTAGTTCCTTAATTGTGCCTGAAGAATTTTAGGAGATTATCAGTTCGATTCTCAGCTAGAGCGTCTTGTGTGTGGAGGCATACGTGAATGGGACGTGCCTTCATTGAAGGTTGTGCATCAGGGCTGGTAATCCGGTACGTAAAAATCCACTACCAGTCATTAGCGGACCGGAGTTCCGCTGTGGTGACCGAAAGACACAAACAAATAAATCATTTCCATTCCAGCTGCCTTGCCTATGAAATTCATTACCATTCCAAATTAGGAATATCTCATGGTAGGAAGCTGAGAATATTGTTTTATGTAAAGCACTTTTCCAACTGCCAAAATGTTAACTTTGTTTTGTTTATTGCAACTTGAATTTCTGTTTTTGTCCCATGCTCAGGATTTTTTTCTTTGTCTTTTTCCTCAGCTATTTTTGAAACCCCCAATAGTACTCAGAATAACATTAGCCTCATATACCAATAGATCTTCACCCCCCCCTCCAAAGAAAAAAAAAAAAAAACTTCATCCCTTTGAGTGTCAGGTTTCATTTCCCCAGGCCACAGTCAGGCATGTTTAAAAGTAGAATCTAATTGCCTGCAAGCAAGGAGAAATATAAATCAGTCCTTATGCAACGCCA